>NC_069499.1:1066648877-1066926377 GCF_027579735.1 Bombina bombina
CGGGAAGTGATAATAGCAAGTAGCCCACCCTAATAACCAGACAAGACCAGTATTTAAGTGAAACAAGAACTGTTTTATTAAAAAAACTCACAGTATTTATACACAATTGCCATCTGATAAGAGCTTAATCCTATTAATAGAACATTACCCCCCTCCAGACAGCCTGACGGCTCTATAACAGCTATGGGAACTGAGATATCCACATCATGTAGGTCGAGATTTTGGGGTGATCCAGAGGGAGCATTGGCTATTCCCAGGTATCATTTGATAGCCCCAGATCCCCAGCAGTCACGGTCCAAAAAGTGTCATGATCCGTGACTGGGTATTAGAGTAGAAGGGTGGTAAAGGTATCTGGGTGTAGTCCATAAAGGGGGTTGGCAAAACCCCACAGTTTCATAGTGAGCTCCCTCTTTATAATCACCCCAGCCCATGCCCCTTCAAGTGTATTTTATGTCCCCAAAAGAGCAATGGGCTTCCAGAGTGACCTAGGTTAACATTCAGTGGGTATCTCTGGTTCTCCCAGCTGGTGAGTAGTTCTATAACATTCCGGCTGGGGCCCACTAAGGCGGAAAGGGGGTAAAGTGGGTTAGTGATCAGCTCTTTCAGGGCAAGATTTAGTCACTGTTAAACAAAGGGGAAATGCAAGGGATAAGGGGATGGATCTTGCAGCCCGGTATCCATGCCTGTCTCAGCCCCTGATGGCAGGGCAGAGGGGAAAAGGAGAGCCTGCGGCACAGCCTGCCCAGAGTTAGACCACCAGATCACCCCTCTAGGCTGGTGTATGGCACGGGTCAGTGACAATGCTCCCCCTGACCCATAGTCCGCCAGACCCAGATAGATCCTGATGGGTCGGCTTGGGGCTGTCTGGTGATGTTATTCCAATTCAGTTTGCCAGGAGAGGCCATCTGCATTACCTTTACTCTTTCCTGGCCCATACTGAATGATGAAATTGAAGGGCTGCAAGGCTAAGTTCCACTGCAACAAACGTCCATTGTCTCCTGAAAACCTATTAAGCCAGAGCAGGAAGTTATGGTCCATGAGCACTGTAATCGATTTCCCATACAAGTAAGGCTGTAGTTTTTTTGAGAGCCCACACCAGCGCCAAACATTCATTTTCTACTTCCGTGTATCCCACTCCTTGAAGCAGTAGTTTTCAGCTGATGTAGTCGACGTGGTGCTCACCACCATCCTCGTCCACCTGGCTTAGCATGGCTCTCAACCCGAACATGGAGGCATCTGTATGAACATAAAAGCATTTGGAAGGGTCAGGAGCAGCCAGAATAGGGGCAGAGACCAATGCAGTTTTCAGATGTTGAAAGGCAGCTTTGCACTTGGGGGACTTTAGGACTTTCCGAGGTAGGTGTTTCTTAGTCAGGTCAGTCAGAGGTTTGGCCAGGGTACTGTAGTGGGGGATGAACATGTGATAGTAACCTGCAGTGCCAAGAAAAGCTAGGACTTGGGTCAGTTAATGACTGCCTCAATCTTGGCTGGCTCCGGCTTCTGGTTCCCACACCCCAATGCTTCCCACACCCCACTCCGACATCCCTAACTTGCACTTATCTGGCTTCAGAGTCACACCAGCAGTCCTGATGCAGTGTAATACGGTACCTAGGGGAACCAAATGTTCCTCCCATGTATCACTGTAAATCGTGATGTCATTCAGGTATGTGGAAGCATACTCCTGGAGGCCATCAAAGAGTCGATCCACCATCCTCTGGAACATCGCTGGAACATTCTTCATCCCAAACGGCATGACTTTAAACTAATACAGGCTGAATAGGGTGATGAATGCCTACGTCAGAATAGATTCTGGGTCCAGAGGAATCTGCCAGTAACCCTTAAAAAGATCTAACATGGTCAGGAAGTTACCCCGGGCGATGTGCTCTAATAGCTCATCCACCCGGGGCATAGGATAGGTGTCGGTTGTGGTCTGGTTATTAAGCCTACAGTAGTCTACGCAGGAGCAGGTTGTGCCATCCCACTTAGGTACAAGCACTATCGGGGAAGCCCAGGGACTGTTGGATACTCCCGTATCGAGCATCTCCCTAATCTCACTGTGCATGCATTCTCTAACTGATTCTGGGATCTGGTATGCGGGATGACATAAGGGCACCTGTCCTGGGGTCTCCACCCGGTGCACTGCCACAGTGGTGTACCCAGGGTCTGTGGAGAACATTTCCTGTCTGCTCTCCAACACTTGCCTGACTTGCTTCTGCTGCAGGGTCCCTATCCTCTCATCTACCTTAATATCGCCTACTCCTGCCTGTGCCCTTTTCTGCCCAGGCAGCTCCGGCATGGGGAGACTCTCTGAGTCCTCCATGGTTGGAGCACATATGGCAGCTATCTCTTCTGGTCGCTCCTGGTATGCCTTCAGCATGTTCACATGAAAAGTCTGGCGGACTTGTTCATCTGAACATTTGGCTACCAGGTAGGTAGTATCGCAAAACTGTTCTACTACTCAGTGGGGCCCCTACCAAACGGCCTGGAGTTTATCCAACTTGGTAGGTATTAGAACTTTCTACCCTACTTCCATGTGGCCGTTGCAAGTGTTAAGGTTGTACCACCGCTTCTGCTTACCCTAGGCGATCTGAAGGTTCTCCCGCACAGTGTTGGCAAGTTCCTTCAGTTGGTCCCTGAACTCTAGGACATAACCTGCGATGGAAGGTCCCTCCTCCCCAACCAACCTTTCCCAGTGGGCTCTAAAGAGATCTAGGGGCCCCCCTCACCCTCCGGCCATAAACCAACTCAAAGGGAGAAAACCCAGTAGATTCCTGCAGCATCACCCGGTAAGTGAACAGGGGGTGCAGCAGGTTCCTCTCCCAGTCCTTGCAAGAGAATGTATGAAGCAGCTGCTTTAGTGTCCCCTTAAACCTCTCGCATAACCCGTTAGTCTGGGGATGGTATGGTGAGCTCTGTAGGGGTTTTATCCCTCAAAGCCTTCATAGCTGCTGGGTGAGTTTAGCAGTAAACTGAGTCTCTTTGTCTGAGATAATCTCCCGGGGGAAACACACTATGGCAAAGATTCAGAGCAGAGCATTAGCTACAGTCTCTGCCTGGATGTTGGCCAGGGGGATTGCCTCCGGGTACCGGGTAGCGTAATCCACTACCGTCAGTATATATCTTTTTCCCGAGAGACTGGGATAGGGCAACGGTCCAACTATGTCAACAGCTATCCTGCTTAATGGTTCATCAATGATAGGGAGGGGATGCAGGAAAGCTTTGGAGTGGTCACCTTTCTTTCCCACTCTCTGACAGGTGTCACAAGTGCAGCAGTACTGCCTAATGTCCCCCATAATCCGTGGCTAGAAGAAGGTCTGGTTGAGTCAGTGATGGGTCCGAGTAATCCCCAGATGTCCTGCCAGGGGAATGTCATGCCAATGTGCAGGAAGTTGTACCAATATTTTTGTGGTACCACCAACTGTTGCCTGGGCACCTGCCTCCTCGCACCACCATCAGTAACCCGGTAAAGGGGTCCTTGGTCCTATTCAAAGCAGTCACCTCCTAACCCACCGGGTCGGTCCCTGCCAGTTCTCAGTAGGGGGCCAGCGTGTGGTCACTTAATGTCTCCTTGGCAAAGTCAGAGGGGGAAGCCCAGGAGACTGGGTAATTCATTGGAGTCAGGTCAGATCTTCGAGTGGTTCAACATGACAAAGATCCATGGGAGCATCCACAAGGAAGGAGGACAGATGTCCCAAGTCATTCCCCAATAAAACTTCTGCGGGCAAGAGGTCCATAACACCTATGTCCACAGTATGGAAAGCAGCACCCCAATCCAGGTGAACCTCTGCCGTGGGAATTCAAAACACCTTTCCCCCAGCTACACAAACTGCAATCAATTTTCCTGTTTGGTCTGAACTTGTGACCATGTGTGACTGGACAAGGGTAATGGTGGCACTGCTATCACGCAATCCTTGGACTGGGCGACCATTAATCCACACCGGCTGACGATGATGGAGTTGGTTGTTGCCAGCCGCAGCTTGTACTGGGTCTATTTCCTGCAAGACCCCAAACTCCTCTTTGTCCCACGCTGCTGAATTTGTGGAGCTTCCCGCCTCCAAACAATGGACTGCAGCTCTGGATACTCCAGCTGGTGCCCTGGTCCAGTTGTTAGAGCATGGATTCAGTGGGCAATTGGACCTTACATGCCCCACTTGATCACACCCGTAGTTGTGGATTCCCATCTTCCGGGGTGGAATGGGGCTAGAAGAGCAGGTTTGCACCAGTAGAGGAGATGAGGAGGCACTGTAGGAGGGTGGACCACTGTACGAGGTTTGGGTTAAACCATGCACCGGGCATCCAGGAACTGGTCTGCCAGACCTGCTGCCCAATCCATGTGAGAGGCTTCCGATCCTGGACCCATTCTCTGACCTCTGGTGGTGAGTGATCAAAGAACTGTTCCAGTAGGACGAGCTGTGATGCTTGTGCCAAGGTGGTCACTTGTCAACATGAGAACCAATAGTCCAGGGAGCGGGTTAGCTGGTGGGCCCACGTAGTGAAGGGTTGACCTTCCCTCCATCTTAGGTTACAGAATTTGAGATGATGAGCCTCCGGAGTAATGGCATACCTGGCCAAGATGTGTTCCTTCACCCGATCATAGCTCTACTTATCTTCCAGGGGGATAGCCTCAAAAGCAACCAAAGCCCTCATGAAAGATTTTCGATCGGGAGGGTGATCCAGTCTCTTTCATCAATGCCCTGCAGCTCACAATGGGTCTTGAATATCTGTAGGTACTGATCAATTTCCTCTTCTCCATCTTTAAAGGCATGGAAGGCCGTATGGGGTAACTTCTTCTGATGTGAAATGGGCCCCAGATCGGTAAGTGCAGCTCCCCCCAGAGCCTTCTGGACCTCCAACATCTTGAGACGAGTGGTGTCGGCAATGATCTGGGTTATTACCTCCTGTGGTGGGGTGGTCCCATACATTGTCAGCCGCCACTTGATCTCCCATTGGACTTAGGACATCTCAGTCCCCCCTGTTGATGGCTCGCTATCTCGATCACTGTCCCTGCTACTGCCTGGCTCAGTGGCACAATCGCTGGCCCAGTCATTCTCCATCAGCTTGGCACTGATCACTGCTTTCGATTTGTTGCTAACTACATTATTATTATTATCAGTTATTTGTAGAGCACCAACAGATTCTGCAGCGCTACTTGTCCATAAGCTTCCAGCAAGTCCGTTAGGGTACTTCTTTTAAGCCTGGAGTATCGCTGCTCCCTCCAGAGATCCTGGTGGTGGTTTGAATGTTCCATGTAGAAGGAAACATTTCCACAGCTTCCAACCAAATGTGACGGACTCCAAATACCCTGACTAGGTATCTCTGCCAAAAAGACAGTCTTCAACCCTGGAACCTGTAGCTGTAGTGCTAGAAATGAAGATAGCAAGTAGCCCACACTAATAACCAGACAAGACCAGTATTAAGGTGAAATAAGAACTGTTTTATTCACACAAACTCACAGTATTTATACACAATTGCCATCTCATAAGGGCCTAATCCCATTTAAAGAACAATACCCCCCTCCAGCCAGCCTGGCGCCTCCATAACAGCTATGGTAACTGAGATACCTACATCATGTAGGTCAAGATTTTGGGATTATCTGGAGGGAGTGGCAGCTATTCCCAGGTACCATTTGATAGCCCCAGATCCCCAACGGTCATGGTCCAAAAAACGTCATGATCCGTGGTTGTGGACCAGAGTGGCAGGATGGTAAAGGTATATGAGCGCAGTCCATAAAGCGGGTTGGCAAAACCCCACAGTTCCATAATGAGCTACCTCTTTGTTATCACCCAAGCCCATGCCCCTTCAAGTGTATTGTAAGTCCCCAAAAGAGCAGAGTCCTGGAGCAATGGGCTTCCGCAGTGTCCTAGGTTAACCTTCAGCGGGTATCTCTGGTGCTCCCAGCCAGCAAGTAGTTCCATAAGATTCCGGCTGGGGCCCACTAAGGTGGAAAGGGGGTAAATTGGGTTAGCGATCAGCTCTTTAAGGGCAAGGTTCAATCACTGTAACACAAAGGGGAAATCCAAGGGGAAAAGAGATGGATCTTGCAGACTTGATAAACTCTCTTTTATAAATTTTGTCCCTAACCTCCCCTGACAAGTGCAAAACCAACGGGCCAATGGAACAAATACAAGACCTTGCCATGGCCGTATATCTGCCAACAATTCAGGATCACCTGCCCCCTTATCGGCATTACCTGAAACCTCAGTACCAGAATCAGCTATCTGCGCTGCCCCACTTTACCTGGGACTGAACCCTTTACTGTGCTTCACAAAGGGGCCAAAACCCTAGACACCGAAGGAACAGAAGGCTGAGCAGCAGAATTATCTAGCTTAGCCAGCTATTCCTTCAACCCCGCCACCAAGGACCCTGACACTGACTCCCCAACAGCCATACCACCACGTACACTACAACCACTCCCTGCCCCTGACACCCCAGAAATTGTCTCACCTGCCAAATTATCTGCCTCCTGTGTGCTGCAGGAAGCTGTAGTGTCTTTAGCCAATGGCACGGCTCCATCACAGGTCTTATAGTTCCACTAGTCCTAACAGCATCTGTTTCTCCAACCTCTCCTAACTTCTGGGACTGCTGTATCTGACTTTGCAAATTAGGGATTTGTGAAAGTTCCCCCATCTGTTTCTATTGAGGCTGGAAACCCCAGCCATGACACTACCCTTACCCCACTTAGGGGCTGACCCACTCAACTCAGAAGACCCAGCCTCCATGGTGACATACTTCTTGCGAGGCCTGCCTCTTAGCCACCGCATGTTGCTCTGGCCTTATTGGCCATCCCACCATCATAAAGCACTGTGCTACCATTACTTTACTGGCTCTGCTTACTCTATGGAAAGACTCAAAAGCTGGACCATGCTCACCAGATCCCCTGGAATTGCTGATGAGTATGCCTCTTCAACCTGGAAGGCCATCATCTGGGTCCATGCTGATGTTCTCAATCCAATAATCCAATAGGTGAAAGGCCCCCCCTAGACTGTCCTCTTCTTCAGCTGATGCCGACAGGCCTGACCATACTCCAGGCTATCCCAATCTGGCTTGATCACCTGCAGAAGACACACTGACAGTTGAGAAAATCCCGCCTCCTTCTCCCAAGCCACTCGGGTAACATAAGAGCCCCTTGCAAGGATGCAAGATTGGAACCCCCTAAACTGCCTCACACCCCCAGACCTATCCACATGGCCCCTCCCACCAGAAAAAGTAACATGCACTTCAGGGGTAGGTGGGACAACTTCCTCATCTGAAGAGGCCATAAGCAATTCTACCTCCCCTTGCTCCTCAAATCCTTCATCCCCCCAGGTGGTATGGTAGCCCCCAAAGAATGACCCACAGAAGTGAAGGGTGTATCTCCACCCCTCAAAGGCAGTTTGGACCCAGCAACAGAGACCAAACCACCACCACATGACCCAAAACCTGAAGAGCCAGCCACCTCATCTTAGCAAGATTGATCCTCCTTTCCTACCCTGTCCCCTTGATAGAGACCATCCCTAACATCCTCCTCCCCACCAGATGATGACTCCCTTGTTCTGGCTGTGCCAATCCCCCTGCAGACACACCATTCCCAAGCTTAGGCCCACACAGGCCCTATACCTGGTCCTGCCTCACTCCCTTAACAGCTTTAGCCTCTTGTTCCTCAGGCCCATCCAGGCAGTGGTACACATCCTGCTCCCTTGTCTCAATCCCAACCTTGGGGCTAAGAATCAAAGGGGTGCAAGATCACCTGGTAGGCTGTGGACGAGACTCCACCAAACGCAGCTCCAACTCCCCTAAGTAAGGACCCCTCAGCTGCTCTGTGAGACAGGTAGGGCCCCTGCTCTCCGCTGCATCCCTGAGCTGACTCAAAACCTCCATAGTAAGAAGCTGACCGGCAGAGAAAAATCTGTCACTGTAAACTTTAAAACATGTGACCTATCCGCTCTCCCGCTCATCTTCTTATATATCCTCATTGACTCTCCACCCCTCTAAACTACCCTAACTAGCTAGGGCCTCCCTTCCTCCTGGGGTCAAAGGCTCCTTCCCCTTAAGTCTTACCCCACATCCAGGGGCAATCTATCTAATATATCACAAGTCAAGACAGTCAAATTACAAGATGGGAAAAAAAATCACGGCATCTTTCTCCATTTTGGAGCCGTTTCCCTATTTCTTGTCACGTTCTCTATGTGTATGACCCAGCTTCTATAAAAGAAACCTGGGGTTGAACACAATTATTGTGCAATTATTTGCCTTTATATTTTGGAACAGAATGCACTTTAATTCCGAATCAACTAGATTACGAGTTTTGAGCGCTATAGGGAAATTAACGACCGCTACAAAAGCTGCGGTATTTCAACTCCCTATAGCGCTGCTATTACAAGTTTTGTAAAACCCGTCTTGTGTGGGCGATATGGTGGCGTTGAGCTCCATACCTCACCCAAATACAAGCAATGTTTTGATTTCCCCATAGACATCAATGGAAAGAGTCTGCAAAAAAAAAGCCCAACACCTTCGATCACGGAAACAAAAGCTCCGTAACGCAGGCCCATTGATGTCTATGGGGAAAGAAAAAGTTATGTTTAAACCTAATACCCTAACATAAAAAACATGTCTAAACACTCTAATCCGCTGCCCCCAACATAGCCGCAACCTACATAATGTTATTAACCCCTTATCTAGCGCTGCGGAATCTGTTGGTGCTCTACAAATAACCGATAATAATAATAATAATCTGCTGCCCCCAATATCGACACCACCTACATTACAGTTACTAACCCCTACTCTGCCGCCCCCAACATTGCCGCCACCTACATAATGTTATTAACCCCTAATCTGCTGCCCTTAACATCGCCGCCACCTACCTACACTTATTAGCCCCTAATCTGCCACCCCCAATGTCGCCACCACTATACTAAAGTTATTAACCCCTAAACCTCGGGCCTCCCACATCACTAACACTACATAAATATATTAACCCCTAAACCTAGCCCTAACATAACCCTAACCCTAACACCCCCTAACAAATATAATTAAAATAATTCTAAATAAACATACAATTATTACCTAGTTCCTATTTAAAACTAAATACATACTTACCTGTAAAATAAAACCTAAGCTAGCTACAATATAACTAATAGTTATATTGTAGCTATCTTAGGTTTTATTTTTATTTCACAGTTAAGTTTGTATTTATTTTAACTAGGTAGACTAGTTAGTAAATAGTTATTAACTATTTACTAACTACCTAGTTAAAATAAAAAGCCCCCCCAAATAAAAAAAAACCTAGCCTACACTAAACTGCCAATAGCCCTTATAAGGGCCTTTTGCGGGGCATTGCCCCAAAGAAATCAGCTCTTTTACCTGTAAAAAAATATATAAACAACCCCCAACAGTAAAACGCACAACCCACATAACCAAACCACTCAAATAAAATTCTATCTAAATAAACCGAAGCTAACCATTGCCCTGTAAAGGGCATTTGGATGGGCATTACCCTTAAAAGGGCATTTAGCTCTTTTACGGTGCCCAAACCCTAAGCTAAAAATAAAACCCATCCAATAAACCCTTAAAATAACCTAACACTAACCCCCGAAGATCCGCTTACAGTTTTGAAGACCGGACTTCCATCCTTAGGTTTATTTAGATAGAATTTTATTTGTGGGGGTTTGGTTATGTGGGTGGTGGGTTTTACTGTTAGGGGTTGTTTGTATTTTTTTTTACAGGTAAAAGAGCTGATTTCTTTGGGGCAATGCCCCGCAAAAGGCCCTTTTAAGAGCTATTGGCAGTTTAGTGTAGGCTAGGGGTTTTATTCTGGGGGGGGGGGGGGCTTTTTTATTTTGATAGGGCTATTAGATTAGGAGTAATTAGTTTTTATTTTTGATAATTTGGTTTTTTATTTTGTGTAATTTAGTGTTTATTTTTTTGTAATTTAGATAATTGTATTTGATTAATTTTTTTTTTTATTTTATTGTAATGTTAGTTTTTAGTGTAAGGCAGGTTTTATTTTACAGGTAACTTTGTATTTATTTTAACTAGGTAGTTAATAAATAGTTAATAACTATTTACTAACTAGTCTACCTAGTTTAAATAAATACAAACTTACCTGTGAAATAAAAATAAAACCTAAGCTAGCTACAATGTAACTATTAGTTATATTGTAGCTAGCTTAGGTTTTATTTTACAGGTAAGTTTGTATTTAGTTTTAAATAGGTTATTTAGGTAATAATTGTAAGTTTTATTTAGATTTATTTTAAATATATTTAAGTTAGGGGGTGTTAGGGTTAATATATTTATGTAGTGATGCGGGAGTGCGGTGGTTTAGGGGTTAATAGGTTTATTATAGTGGCAACTATGTCGGGGAGCGGCGGAATATGGGGGTAATACATTTTTTAAGTGGTGACAGATTAGGGGTTAATCATTTTATTTTAGTTTTTGCGATGCGGGAGGGCCTCGGTTTAGGAGTTAATAGGTAGTTTATGGGTGTTAGTGTACTTTGTAACACTTTAGTTATGAGTATTATGCTACAACTTTGTAACGTAAAACTCATAACTACTGACTTTAGATAGGTACGAATCTTGTGGTTATAGAGTGTACCGCTCACTTTTTGGTCTCCCAGGCAAACTCGTAATACCGGCGATATGGAAGTCCCATTGAAAAAGGACTTTTTAAAAAGTGCAGTACTGACGTTGCGTGACGGCCAAAAAGGTGTTCGGTACAACTATACCTGCAAAACTTGTAATAGCGGCGTTAGGGAAAAAGCATTGTTATGAAGCATAACAATGCTTTTTCACTCATAACGCCAAACTCGTAATCTAGCAGAAAGTGAAGTAATAACCTTGCATAACAAAATCATGAAAAGGCAAAACAGAACGAACTTTTTAAATGTACTATTATGTATTTGACCAGTTAAGTATTAAAGCACAGTATGTGCTGTCAGCATTCTTAATTTATATAAAGAGAACTTATAACATGAAGTGAATCAGCACATTTTTCATATTACTGTTGTGAAAGTAATAGAATACATGATGTACCTTATAGATTGCTAAAACATTTTTTTTTATATAAATTTTCTTTTATTAACAATTAACAATTTTACAACATGAAAGGTCCAGGACATCAACAGTTGGTAAGGTAAAAGCCAATACTGAGAAGAGATGATATTGATATTGTTATACATTGACAATGAGTAAGCAATAAAGCATATGGCATGATCTATAAGGTAACATCCAACAAGTTAGGATATCTATGCACAAATAGGTCTCCAACCAATGTCAGTAAGAGAACCAAAAAATAAAACACGATTAGAGATTAAACATTATAATTGTAAAGAAGTTCTGAAAATTAGTCTAGAAATTAGAAATTGTGTCAGACTAGCAATTAGGGGTAAGGGGGTGGGGGGGAGAGGAGGAAACAACAACAAAAAAAAAAAAAAAAGGAAGGGGGAGACGGAGTCAAGAGCAGGGAAAGAGAGAATAGAAAAGGAGAAAAGGGCATGAGAATTCTTGTTTCTGGTCTTTATTTAATTTTTTTCCAGACTTCCCAGGCCTGGCAGTGGAGAGCCACTTTGTTATTGATGGTGAAGATGAGGCTCTCTATCATTTCAAGATAGGTCATAGTTTTATTAATGTCGCTCCAAGTGGGGAGTGTGGTTTGTTTCCACAGACTAGCAATAGATAGTTTGACTGCCATCAGTAAATATATACTAATCAGACTTCTGGGGGTAAGAGGAGACCCAATGGATAGATGGAACAATACAGTTTGTGGATTAGTCCACAGATTAGGGTCCAGGTCAAGACACTTATGGGAAAGCAACCCCCAAAGGGGCTGCAACATTGGACAGTCCCACCACACATGGGCAGGTGATCCCACCCCACCGCATCCTCTCCAACACAAGGGAGAATTTAAGGGGAGATTCTGAAAAGCCTCAAGGGGGTTAGGTGCCACTGGGTACAAACTTTGAGGTATAGTTCTAACAAGGTAATACAGTGAAGAGCTTGCTTGGTTATTAAAATGGCCTCTGACCAGTCCTCCTGAGTAGCCTGAAACCCAAGGGTTCTCTCCCAGGAGACGACATCGGCAGATTTATAGTAGGTAGGGGGATTACGCATATCCTGATAGAAGATTGACAATGCCCTAGGAATCCTTCTAGCTGTGTCCCATCATTTTTCCCAATTAGTGGGAGCTCGTAGGGGGAGATCAGTAAACCCCCAAGATTGGAGGAGACTCTTAAGTCTCCAGAACTCAAATTGTAGTATCTCTGGAGGATTATAGGCAGACCTGAAGTTTGCAAATGAGATAAGTTGGCCTTCCGGGAAGAGATCCCCTACAGTGGTGATACCATGCGAGTGCAACACCTGCGGGTGCGAGTCTCTGAGGGCTTTAAGTAGGCCCGACAGAGACTGGCTTGGCGAAGGGTGGGGGGCAATCTGGGGGAGTGATCGGATTTTATCCCAGAAGTGTAGGGCAGAGAGGACAGTGTGATTTTGGATATTGAGTGATAAAATATGTTTAGGGATCCAAAGTAAGTCCGAAAGGGAGAGTAAGTTCGGTAAAGTAGCCTGTTCCAGTCTCCACTACTTACAGTCCGAGGTATCAGAATTCCAAGGAAGGATGTGGGCGAGTCTAGAGGCCTCATGGTAGAGAGCCAAGTTGGGGGCGCCAACGCCTCAACTTAGCAGTGGCTGTTGCATGATTCTTGTAGCTACACTGGGGTGTTTGGATTTCCAAATAAATTTATTGCATAGTAGTTGAAATTTACCAATGAGAGATTTGGGTATAGGTATTGGCAGGGTCCAGAAAAGATAGGTTAGTTTGGGTAGAAAGGTAATTTTAAAGGCTGCTATTCTGCCTAACCAGGAAATGCATGGAACATCCCAGTGGTCCACCAGCTCTGGAAGGATTGTAGGAGTGGGTAGAAATTAATTTCAACTATGGTAGAGATGTTCCAAGAGAGAAAAACTCCCAAGTGTTTAATTTTTTGTTGCGACCAGTTAAACGTATAGCGCTTTGTAAGATCAGCATATACCATATCCGGTATATTGAGAGCAAAAGCGTCAGTTTTATTAACATTTAATTTATAGTACCTAATCATCCCAAAGGTATGGAGAAGTTGAAAAAGAGCTGGAAAGGAGTGGGAAGGATCCCCCAGGAATACAGGAAGATGACGGCGGAATTCATAGTTATCTGAATGGGTGAATGGTCTGACCATGTCCAGCTTGGCATGTGTGCCCATCAAATGCGATCTAGAAGGTATGGCTCACAGAAGATAAAATCAATACGGGAATAAGAATTATGTACTGTGGAGTAACACAAGTAATCCCTAGAGGTAGGGTGTAGGGAGCGCCAAACATCATAGAGGTTGTACTGCGCTATTAATGTAGAGAATTGTTTGGAGTAAGGAGGGGTCATATACCCTCTGCTTAGGAAATCGCCTGTCCACTGCGGTATTTAGGAGCATATTAAAATCCCCCGCAAGAAGAAGGGTACCTGACTTATACATAGATAAAATGCGCAGGAATTTTCTAAGGGACTTCCCCTGACCCGTGTTAGGACCATAATAAGACGCAAGGGTATATGGGGTTCCCTCTAGCTTGCAGTTTAGTATCAGAAAACGTCTTTGGGGGTCTACATTCACATTTATCTTTTCAAACAATATGTTCTTATGGATTAATATTGCCACCCCTCTTGATTTACTTGTAAAGGAAGCTGTCTCAACAACTGGGTCATTGTTTAGATTTGAGGGGGATGGGAGAGCCATCTACCCAGTGGGTCTCCTGAAGAAAAACTATCTGGGTTTTTGCGTGACTAAGGTATCGCAGAAGTCTACTACATTTATTGGGGGTGTTAAGGCCCCTAACGTTGTGGGAGGTGCACGACAGGGCCATGTTTTGAGCAGAGAAGGAGTAGGTAGCTCAAGGGAGGAAGGGTATAAAAGTGATGGGAATAGGGAAAGTAACAGAGGGGGGAAGGAAGAAAAGAGGGAAAAGAGATGGAAAGAGAGAAATAGAAAAGGGGGGAGGAGAAGGAGAGAAAGAAAAGAGAGATAAATAAGAGGGGGTCTCACGAGAATAGGGCGGAAAGTGGAAGGGCTGGAATGTAATGCTGGGAAAAATGAGCGTCCAACACAAGATTATGTGATAATGTTTTAAGGTAAGGAAGTGATGAATGGTGCGGTATCGACAAGACAAACTGCTTTGGTAGTCCTCTCAAAAGGGGAGGCGTTTTATATGGGGGGTTATGGTGTAGCAGGTAAGGACACCAGGTGTCCGATGAGTCTAGGATATGGGAGGATTGGGAGGGCTGGTCGCAGGTATGAGGAAGGGAAATGGGGGGGGGGGAATTTGTTAATAAAAAGGGTCAAAGGATGGGCGGCCGCTATGAGTCGCCTGCCCAAAATGTTATGTTAGCACAGCACAAAGTCGATTATAGGAAATTTGTTCAGTGTCTTTGGTGTTTGGGTCTAACAAATCCTAGTCCAGGTGTTGGTGGGGGTAAAACAGGATGTGCTACATGAACAAATGTGTGTTGTGGGAGTAAATAACACACTTGTTGTGGAAAGGGGAGATAGCTATTCCAGACAAGGGGCATATTTAAACATCGGATAGACAAAGGGTATAACATTTGTTTACATAATATGGTATGTGAAACGTTAGTGTTTCAAAGGTCAACTGATATTCAACAATCTCATGTCACAAAGATGGCAGCCAAAAGGGTCTGTGAGATACGCCCTAGTGGTAAAACCACAAGTAAGTCATATATTTATTCGTTGTGACAGAGGGAGTGAATCATCTTGGCCAGGCAGCATAGCCAAACAAAATAAACAGAAGCAAAAACAGTTGCTTACATAACACAGTGTTTCAAACAGTAATCAATTTCAAGCTGCAAATATTAATTTGAAGTCTCAATAATAAAACAGAAATCAATCTGCAAAACATGTATTAACAGTAAACCCTCTATTTGAGATGTAAGTTTCAGTCAAAGGAGACTACAAGGCCTAAATTAGCAGTAAGACCACATGTAAGTCATAGGTTTGTTCACTGCAACTAAGGGAGTGAACTATTTTGTAACAACTCAGGGTTTACCTTGTAAGTGGTAATCGTATGGCACGGTAGTGATATATAAACCAATCTGTAGAACATGTGTCAATGGCAAAACCACCTATCTATTGTATGTTTCGTGGGTCCAGGTTGCTGGTCCACTAACCTCCACCCCATATTCTAGTGTACGTATCTACATAACGTTTCTGATAGGTGGTTTATTCTAGGATATGGTGTCGTGTATTGTAAAGCTACATGTACATGGATAATGTTTGGCTATGTAGTTGATTCACCTAGAATGTAGGTACCAGACATATATGGAGGTATTGCAGAAGCTACTTACTGAAGAAGTGGAACTCAAATAATCACTAATATATTGTGTAAATGGGTGATAGGTAGTGTGCGTTAGGTTACCACATACCTCTCCATAATATCAGGGATTGAGAGCCCGGGTGTCCTGACTTAAGTGTGGTCTAGATACGAATGTGGATAGCCTAGGCATCCCAAAAATCTCCCTGTGGACTATCTTAATCTAGCGAGGTGATCGATAAACAAAAACAAACAAAAATATAAATAAAAATAAATTATAAACTTGAAAGGCATTGTAAAGAGGTACTAGGTTAAAGTTCAATATATACTTATCAGTCTCTAGCCGTAGTGCATTCAGGAGAGGTTATGGTACCCTATTCTCAGGGTACAATTTCCGGGTACTGTATGCGCATGAGTAGGCTTCTCAAATGGTTGGTGAGTTAGGTCTTCTTTGGGGACTAGCTGACCATTCAGATGCCGTGGCGTTGAGTTGGAGGGATTTCTGTTGCGGTCTCTGGGGATCGCCAGTGTGGGCGCTGTCCATATTCCAGATTTTGTGTAATTCAAGGCCCAGGGTGACATTATGAACTGTGAAAGTCTGGTTATCCTTGAAGATCAACAGGTTAATCGGGTAGCCCCAATGATATCTGATGTTCCTCTTCCGTAAGGTAGACGTGACATCTGTGAATGTTTTTTTTTTGCTGTAGTGTCCGAGCAGACAGATCTGGGAAGATCTGTAGGTTTTGAAATTTTTCTGGAAGCGGGAGTCTCTGGAAGTGTGCCCTCTGTATCCTTTTTTTATATATAAAGTAATGAAGCCTTACTATAACATCTCAAGGCTGTCCCTCAGGGAGACCCTTGGGTCTAAGTGAGCGATGTGCTCGGTCAAGTAAATCTTCTGATTACGATGTTGTTGGAGCCAGGCTGTGGAAGAGCTCTTTAAGGTAAGGTTGAAGTTCTGATGAAGAGACAGATTCAGGCACCCCCCTGATCCTAAGATTATTTCGTAGAGATCTGTCTTCTATATCAGCTATTTTATCTTCAACGGAGTGTAGGTATTCTGAGAGGTGATGGGAGAAGGTCAGCCCATTAGCTTGCTCTGTAGCTAGATCTTCATACTTTCTCTCAAGCATATCAATGCGTTCGTTTGTAGAGGAGATTTCCTTCTTTAGCTCGGCAGTTGATGCAGAAAGTTTTGCAGAGAACAAGGAATGGGGATCATCTAGCATAGATTTGAGAGAATCTAGGATAAAAGTATGGGTGACCGTCTCAGAGGTGCTGTGCTGTATATCTTTCAGGGCAGATATAACAAAGTCGGACGTTTCAGACCCTGGAGAGTCAGGAGGTTCATTAGTAGCATGAAGTTCTGGGATAGGCTGGCTAAAATGATCCATAACTGTCTGTTTAGGTGGAAATTGAGGCCTGTTTTTGAGAGTGCGACATGGTCCCCCAAGAGTGCAGCCTCAATATGCCAAATATATGCCAAATATAAGGAGTTTGCCTAAGACACACTCGTCATTTGGGGCGCAGGAGCTTGCACCAGTTAGCGAATAATTTCTTCGGCACTGTCCCCACATGGAGGTTAGGAAAAAACAAAATTAGACACTGAGCGCAGGGCAGGTGTTTGCGGCCAAGGAGGGCTATTTATTCCATTATTTGGGGATTAGAGCCTTACAAATATGGTAGGAGGAAAGAATTAGTGTCCCCAGTAAAGGCTAAGTATTAATACATCCCACCCAAGACTGAGTGGTCAAGTGGCAGGAGTCAAATAAGCAGTGTTGACCCTCTATGACTTAGGGGGGGCCACAATGGGCTGCCAGGTAGAAAGCCTTCTCCTCATTGTGGTAGAGCACCAGCACTATTATAGTTTGACAGTCCAGTACAGGAAAGGCTTAATGAGTGCTGCCTAAATCCAGTGGCTTATTAATGCTGAGTCTCCAGTGTAGTATTGAGACTTAAAGAAAAAAGAAAAAAAGGTCCCAGTTCCACGTGGGAGCCTTGTGTTAGCAGTCACTATAATGTATAATATGGATGTCCTGTATAGTGTGTGCAGGCAGACTTTACCTGGGTAGTTAACCCCTATTCATTGATGCAGCCTGACTCTGCTGCGTGAGAGATGGCTCAGAGGTTCTAGCGTAGACCAAGGTTACTGTGAGTTAAAAGCTAATATTACAGTTGCGGTCATGACACATTAGGTGATATGAGAAGTGGCACTATGCGCCTGTTTAGCAGCCCCTACCCCTGATATGAGAGGTGTACTCACGGCAAGCAGCGTGGATATAGCCTTATCTAATCCTTGTAACAACACGTAACTGGGCGCGTTCAGCCCGGGAGCTACCTTTCGTGAGCTGTGTGGCTACCGGCATCTGTCCTGCGAGTGCAGTAAAGGTCTGCCTCTGTGGAGTCGCCTACCAGTAATCCTAGATACACCAGAGATGGGGCTCAAAGGCAGACGAGTTCCGAAAGTGGCCCAGGCAAATCAGATGGTGACACAGCCTGCGCTGCTCTCTGTGTCCCCAGTGATGTTAAGAGGCAAGATGGCGGCATTTTGTTGGCTTTCCCACGATCCCGGTGCAGTCTGGCCGTTAGGAGCTATATGAGCTGGATGAGTCTCCACCGGCAGTTCCCCGTCTCCTGAGGTGTCCGTAAAGGTAGGCAATGCTGGTAGAATGCTCCAAAAGATCCGGGGCTTATGAAGCCGGCTGACGTGCCTCCGGTCAGTGCCGGGGCAGTGAGGCTTTCCAAATTCAATTAGTTGTGGGTTATAGCTGGCGAGTGGGGTAGGTATGGGTATACTCGGATAAATATACAGATTTTTTGGGGCTTTGGGACCTATAGGGGGTTTATTTGTCAAATATGAGGCAAGAGCTTAGTTTCCCTGCGACCAGTCGGCTCCCGTGCTGGCTCCGCCCCCCCGCTAAAGCATTTTTAAAAACAATACACATGTGCACATTTGATAAGCAGAGTCTTCCCTTTGCTTTCCTGCAAATATTCATATGGCCAAAGTACTAAATAGACAGCTGCCAATCAGAACACTTGTATGCTTGGATGGTCAAGCGAAGAAGCTTTGCAATTTGCTCCCAGGAGACCTACATTAGTGTACTGTGTATTTGATTCAGTTATACAAAGAATCAGAAATGTGTTGGGTTAATTAAAATCTCTTAATGGGATATTAAATACAAACTGAAAGCTGCATGAAACTGCAGCTTCATATCTGAGAAGCATTTTTTAATGAATAGTGCAGCCTTATTATGTTTTATGCTTTCTTTCCACTTATAAGTGTATGTGTACTGAATTTACATTACTAAAATGATCAATTATTCTGCAACTTCAACCAGGGCTTGCAATTTGGTTTTAAAGCATGCTAGAAAAAAGGGGTGGCCACCTTCCTTTCCAAACATTGGGAGGGGCTTGGTCGGAAACCTAACCTCATAGAAAAAGTAAGTATTTGATGGTGAATTTAGCAAAATAATATTGTCATTCTTCGTGAGAGACTGAGTAAAACAGTGTGACCATCTTTCCATGCCAAGCTCCCTTGGGACAAATATCTAAGATAGTACAGTATTATGTTCTATTTTTTCATTCTTATTTTATTTATTTTTTGCTTTTGTGTGTATCTGTGTTTGTTAATTTCTTTTTTTATATATAAATGCACTGTGACTCATTTTTTATTTATAATAAATGTTCCTTAAAGTTGTTTCATCTGTCTAATATTTGAACCATGTTACAGAAGAGACTGGTAATAACAGTACTGTGTTTTAGATTGATTTTTGCAAAATTGTGTTTTGGGAATTTTTAATCTGTTAGTCTGGAGTTTATTTTAGGATTTCCCATATAATAATCTTAAAGTAGTGGCAGCAAAGATAGTTTAGTGTGGGTAAAATTAAAAGGGAGTTTGGGCATTTTTCTGGGTCTGGGACAGACTCGAGAGTGGTTTGTTAACCATTGAAACCAATATACTACGTTACAGGCTTGCCTGGAGTATCTAGACTGCGACAAATTGGTTAAGTTGGAAAGGATTGGTTAACCCTTTCTGTGACACACTGGTGACCATTGAAGGGTTGGTTAAACTCTGTACATCACAATAACCCTCCTAAAGAGGTTGCAAGGGTGTGGAGACTGTGGGAGAGATGTTGAGGGTAGAGGTTTAAAGCTGAATGCATGTTCATGATAAAGGTGTCAATCATACTGTACAAATAGTTCCTCCTTCTTTGGTTGTATATATCAAGCTCCAGTAAAAATGGTTAAGTAAACAGAAGGCTGCTGCAAATGTATTTATTTAAAATTGTATCATTCATGTTTTTGAAGGTACAACATTTTTATGCATTCAATTGCAGGCTTGTTGTAAGGATGTGTATTCTGTTTAATGTCCCTGAAATATATTTTGAATTGTGTCCAGGAATTAAACATTCTACTTTTAAACCCATTGTTAAAGTGGGAAAAAAGGAAATGATCAATTATAAAACCTGTGGCACCAGATTTTTTCTGTATGCCATCAACCCCTCTCCATCTTGTATCTGATTTATTTTTTAGTGCACTCATTTATTTTATTTTGATTCAAGGCAGCCAATAAAGCTAGGTACTGAGGAGCAGAAGCCATGACTGCATAGGAGAGAAAATGTGGCAGTGTAGTATGTATCTATGGTCTACAGTTGAAAGAGAAGGTGCAGTGATTATATATCACAGAGTGTGTGGAAATTATTTAGGGTTGATGCTCATAGATGTTGATACAGATGACCTTTCAATGATATTAGGTACAGAACCACTGTGGGTGTCCACAATAATTTTTTCAAGAAGGAGGAAAAAGGCATATTACAAAAAATATATTAACAATAATGTTTTTTTTTGTTTTTTATATATCAAACTATTGGCACACCAATTAGTGCCATTTGTACTTGCTGATTAAGACAACCACCTGGGTGCTGGATTAATAGAATCAAAATAATAGAAGTGCCAAATGAGCACCTTATGAGCCTACCATTGTTTAGCTTTCAAAAAAGAATACCAAGAGAACAAAGCAAATTTAATGATAAGAGTAAAATGTAAAGTTGTTTAAATTGTCTCTTTAATAAAACTTCAGCTTACAAGTAAGAGTTTTACATTTGTCCCCTTTATTTAATATTGAGTATACTAAAACTGTTTCCTCTGCCTTGCTAACTGCAGTGATACAGTAAGGCTGGCATTTTCCACTTTCATTAAAAAAGTCATATAAGCTTTTTAAGCATACAGAAAAGTATTCATAGGAATCAAATTTAATGAGAAACATATACTATTTCATTATAGTTTTTTGTAAAATCACAAAATAAATCTGTTTAAAAAAGCCTTTCTTTGTTGTGATAGAATGAGCCAAACAGACTGGGGAGGACCCAGTAAGTCAAACTTCCTGATGCCTGTAAAAGGTAGGTAGCGATGCCTGTGAAGGGTAGGCAGCATGACCCACATGGGCACAGCCTCAAATACAACTACATGCTACTCACTGAGACTCTGCATAAGTCTGTAGATGTAATTGCCAGGCAGGCACATTAGCCCAGAGTTTCTAGGGGGAGGGACCTGCAGGGCTGGACTGGGAATAAAAAGCAGCCCTGGAAAATTTGGAGACCAGACCTATTTTTCCTTGAGCCAATAGAATTTGCACCCCCATTTTTCTCAAAGGAGATTACTAGGATACTTGTTCCCCCAATATTTTTTTAAGAATTAAAATATATTTGTTTGTATTAAACAAAATTGCCAGTTTGTTGTTATATAGGCAGCCTACAACCCAATTGCATCTAATAATCACCTTTTTAACTTGTAGCGTTCTAGCCCCAGCTGCTGCAGCCCATTGGGAAATCTCCTGGTAGGCCAATCCAGCCTTGGGGACCTGCTACCAGAGCAAAGTAGGGAGAAGGGCAAGCAACATAAGTCTTACATGTACTATAATAAACCTATTAACCCCTAATCCACCGCCCCCCAATCGACAACACTATATAAACCTATTATCCCCTAATCCGCTGACCCCCCACATCGCTAGTACTAAAATAAACCTATTAACCCCTAAACCGCCAGCCCCCACATCACAAATACTAAAATAAACCTATTGGCCCCTAAACCGCCGACCCCCAACATCGCCGACACTAAAAATACATATTAACCCCTAATCCACCGCCCCCCACATTCAGGAAGGAAATTAACTCTCTATTAACAAAAGCACAGAAAAAGGCCCTATACCTCAGAAAAAATGTTTTTTCATGAAAGCAATCGTGCAGGCCCTTTGCTGGCGAAAGCCCTTAGGGAGAAAACAACCAAAACTCGCATTTATAAATTAAAGGGAGGTGATGGTGCAACTGTTCATGACAGCAAACAAATAGCAAACCAATTCAGTAGTTTCTATAAACAGCTTTATAACCTCACGGAAAACGTCTCTCCTCTTCATACCACTCAAATGAGAAACTGTATGTACTGAGTCCTGCCCAGAGAGAAAAATTGGAAGACCCAATATCACTACCAGAAATATTAAAAGGTATCAATGATTTACCACATAGGAAAAGCCCTGGATCAAATGGCCTTACAAACTCTTACTATAAACAATATAAGTCTCTATTAGCGACTCATCTACTAGAATGTTTTCATTCCCTTGACGATAATTCTTTACTGTCCCCCACAATGCAGTAAGCACATATAGCGGTAAAACTTAAACCAGATAAAAATACGGAAGACACTAGCAGTTATAGACCAATTTCACTATTAAATTCAGATTTAAAAACTTTAGGCAAAATCTTGTCCAAAAGGTTGAACACTATACTTCAAGACTTGATACACACATACCAAGTTGGTTTTGTGCCGCGTTGCGAGGTGAGGGACAACACCATAGGAGCTTAACTATTGGCATCTCATGCCAAATATCACAAGATTAAGTCAGTCTTTATCACCATTGACACTGAGAAGGCTTTTGACCGCATTAGCTGGAGCTTTCTTAAAGCCACATTCAAATTTTTTGGTCTAGGCCAGAAAATTATATCTAAAATGTTCGGTCTATATTCCGCACCTTTCGCTAGAGTTAAAGTGAATAATATTTTTCTGATCCTTTTCATATCACTAATGGTACCCGCCAGGGTTGCCCGCTCTCCCCAATACTATTTATATTATCCATGGAAATCCTAGCGTCATATGTTAGAATGAACCAAAACATAAAGGTATTCCCAATTGGCCCGTATGATTTGAAAATTGCCCTATACGCTGATGACCTCCTTTTCTTGATTACATCTCCAAATGCCTCAATACCTGTTTTGTTAGACAAACTGTGTATATTTGGTGGTTTTTCTAACTTTTCAATTAATCTCCAAAAGTCAGAAAAAATGTCAACATTTTTTGAACATATCAATGTCCCCTAATGACTTTCAACAATTGGACAGTATCAG
This sequence comes from Bombina bombina, assembly GCF_027579735.1. Classification (NCBI taxonomy): domain Eukaryota; kingdom Metazoa; phylum Chordata; class Amphibia; order Anura; family Bombinatoridae; genus Bombina; species Bombina bombina. The sequence goes on from NC_069499.1 coordinate 1,066,671,598, forward strand.
TCCCCTTAAATGACAGAAAGATTTGGTTAAGTATTTAGGGATAATCCTTTCCTCCAACCCCTCCACACTCTTTGAGAAGAATTATAAAGCCCTACTTCATACCACACAAAAAGATTTACTAAATTGGTCTTCTAAGCCATTGTCCTTGTGGGGTAGGATTCAGTCCATTAAAATGACTACATTACCAAAAATGTTATACATATTACAAGCCATTCCAATATCTTTGCCAAAATGGTATGTTTCCCACCTACAATCCACCATCAATGCTTTCATATGGGGCAAACACAAACCACGCATAAACAAAAGTACACTATATAAAAGCACAGATTTGGGTGGCTTAGGCCTACCGAACATAAAATATTACTATACTACAGTCACTCTACAAAGAGTCTTAGATTGACATGGCTCACTTGACACGAAAGCATGGGTATCCTTGGATTCCCACCTACTTCAGATCCCAAACATAGGTGCAGTGTGTTGGGTGCCTAGAGACATGAGACCTGCCCAATGTACATTCCTTGACATGCATAAACATTTTTTCCATACCTGGGACACTGTGGTTTCTGGGAAAAATAATATAACCCAAACTTGTTCGCTCCTTTTCCCGATCCCTCTAAATGCCTCTAAATCCCTCTAAACTAAATTTATTGAAAATGGGAAATTGGTAAATAGGGATAGGTTTACTGCCTTATGTGTGGGGGCGGATCTAGGAGTTGGTTGAAGCATGCACAACTTTCGCACTATATCTTGTCCTGTGCACACAGATCTGATCTACTAAGAAACCCAACACCATTTGAGATACTGTGTCTAAATGGTAGACCAGTCCAACACCCATTATCAATAGCACGTAAACTCTTACAAGCCTCAGATGCCCTTCTACTACCAAGCTACACAGTCAAATGGCAGCATGACTTACACCAAGTTATAGACAAAACTGATTGGGGGAAAATTTTCCGTAACACGCACAAATCATCAACTTTACCACAAATACTTGAGCTAAACTACAAAGTACTCATGAGGTGGTACCTAACCCCCACCCGCCTACACTCTATATACCCGGATGCCTCTCGGCTTTGCTGGAGAGGATGCGGAGAACATAGTACCCTAATACATATCTGGTGCCAATGCCCCAAAATTATCCCATTATGGGAAACAATAATGTCATACCTCCATAACACCTTTTTGCAAGATATTACTTTAATAGATGCATCTGAAACCCTGCTCAACAATAGTTTTCAGATCCTTATCCCCATATAACAATGGGAAGTATTTCTTCAAGATATTACCGATATCATAAAAATCTGAGGAGTACTGAGTTATAAACAGAACACTTTCATCTTTCTTACTTTTAGTTTTCTTCTGCTGCAATATATCCTTATTATCTATTCTTTTTACTTCTTTAGCCACATTGTTCACCATATTTGGTGAATAGCCCCTTGCAATCAATCTCACTTTGATTTTAGCACTTTCTTTGACAAAATCTGACTCTGAGATACAGATTTTTCTGACCCTGACAAATTGCCCTTTGGCAATACCCTTAAAAACATGGCTTGGATGAGCACTCTTGTTATGGAGTAAAGTATTGCCTGAAATAGGCTTCCGATACAATTTAGTGATTATATTGTTAGACAATATATCCCCTTTGATGGTTATATCTAAAAAAATAATTTCTACTTTATGCCATTCAAAGGTAAACTTAACCCCATTCTCACTGTCGTTCAAAAACTGGACAAATTGCCTGGCATTTTCTTCATCAGATGCCCATATCAACAGATTGTCTATAAAAAGTCTGTAAAAAAGAATATGATGTGAAAAGGAATTAATATCTGCATATACAAAGGATGTCTCAAGCCATCCCATGAAGATGTTCGCATATGAAGGGGCGGACTTGGCCTCCAAGGCAGCTCCTTGTCTCTGATGGTAGTAAGTGCCTTCAAAAAGAAAGTAGTTATGCTGTTATAGAAACACTGCAACCGTAACAATGTACTCTATAGTATGGCTATCCATCTGGTGTAATTCCAGAAAGTACCTCAGGGCTAGAATGCCCAGGTTATGCGGAATGCTGGAATATAATTACACTACGTCTATGGTTAGCCAACTACAATTTGATGTCCATGTCAGATTATCTACCAATTGTAGAACGTGTGCAGTATCTTTAATATGACTGTGTAATGCAAGAACAATTGGCTGGAGGACTGCATCTAGCCACTCCGACAGTGGTTCTAGTAGGGAGCCAATACTGGACACTATTGGGCGACCCTTAACACTTTCCAAACTCTTGTGCACTTTTGGCAAATGATGAGATATTGGAGTGACCGGGTTCTCCATATATAAATATTTAATTGTTTGCTCATCCAAAATGCCTAGATGCAATACATCATCCAAAATGTCATAGAGTTCCCTTTGAAATTTCCTTTCTGGATATGATGGCAAAATAACATATGTATTGGGATCCCTTAACTGATGATTGACTTCTGCAATATAGTCATCTTTATCCATGAGAACCACACTTCCACCCTTGTCAGAATTCCTTATTACAATTGACTGGTTATTTTTCAAGGAATCAATAGCTGTTTTTTCATTTACTGACAGGTTATGGTTGGTAGGTCTCTTGGAATGATGTAATGCACTCAGATCATCCACTACTCTTTTGTGGAACAGTTCCAATGTCTTCCCCCTACTCTGTATGGGATAAAAGGATGAGACAGGTTTAAACTTAGGGATTATATTCAAAGCATAGTCACATTCTACATTAGATTCTGTGTGTAATGTTTCTAGTGTACTGAGATTACAGATATTCTGAAAGCTAAGATCATTAACATTTGCTTGATTAGTGTGTGTATCAATCCTGTTCTCTGATTGTAAAGACTTTAATGCTATGCTATGATTACGGCTTGTTTAAACTGAAATGCGTAAGCACTAACCCTAGCTGTTATGTGTGCTACATGTGTAGCCTGTGGACTGTCTTTTACTTCTAACAGATGATGCAATAAATGCTAAGTTTTAAACTACTCGCTTTTGAAGTCGCTCCTTTTTCTCTTTTTGTGGATCGTTGCTTTGCCAGCCTACAGGAGCAGACTCTACCTTGTAACCAGTGTAACCAGTTTTGTTTTGTTTCGCTATCAAGGAGCTGTCGCTATAGTACCATAGCTGCAGCTATAGGACAGTAGATTGGATTATTCTTCTGGAGGACATGTCTCCTGGTGACCGCTACTGCTGTACCTGAGCTGGAAGGTTTTGCAGGGCTTGAACGGCAGATGGCAGAGGAGAAAGAAAAATAATTCCTATTGGCATCTAATAGGCAACGCCCTCCACACTCCCTCAGTGAGCATGCTGAATTAGATGGCACCGGTAGCATCTACGAGTAACGCAGGTGAGATCATCTATAGCATACCAGGATACCTGGTTACCACTATTGTGGATGTGTTGTGTACCCGGAGGGGTTTAAATCTTTCACTACACACGTTTTCTAACTTTGAGACTCTACCTGCTACATATTATACTCTCCATCTGGATGTAATTATAAGTACAGTATTTTGAGGCAACCTGGTTGTACTAATAAGTGCATTTTTACCCTACTAGCACTACAAATTTACACAGGTATTTAACCTGTTTGTGTTCTCTCCCCCATTTTCACTTGACTTTTATTGTAAAGAATTAGAGTCAGTCAAATGGTGTTTCCGTAAGGTTATCTTTCTGATATATTTTTTGACATCAACAATGGTTTGGAAAAGATTGAAACTCTTTACTGGACAGAAACCCAAACCATAATTTAAAACTTTTATTTCTGTCGGTGTAAGGACATGAGAAGACAGGTTTATGACACTAGCTAAAGATGTCGATTTGTGGTTTTCGCTTCCTGAGGGAATACCTGTGTTGTTTGTTGTTGCTCAGTACATGTGTCCCTCCCCCTGTAGGTTGTTTAAGGACAGGACGAAAAACCTGAGTGGTTTTTCTGTAACTTGTAATGTCAGCGCTATGGAAAGTGTGGCATCGCAAAATTTTTAGCGTTATTTAAGCACCGGGTTTAGCGCATAACTTGTAATTTAGGTGTAAGTTTAATTTTGGCTTCACTGTACCTGTAACATATAATTAAAGGGCCATAATACCCAAATGTTGAAACACTTGAAAGTGATGCAGTATAGCTGTAAAAAGCTGACTAGAAAATATCACCTGAACATCTCTATGTAAAATAGAAAGATATTTTACCTCAAAAGTTTCTCAGTAGCCACATCCCATTGTAAAGGACTTCTAAGCAACAAATCAGTATGTCTGTCCCGGGACAGCAGAAGGAGCGTGCTTACGTGCACTCTCCTCTTATTTCCCTATTCAGCTTAAAGACGTTTACAATGAAATCTCATGAGAGTTAAGTCAAATCTCATGAGATCACAGTAAAAGAGTTCATGACCTTAGCACTGTTGATGCTGATTGGCTGCTGTTCATTTCTTCATTTTTTTTTTTTTTACCTGCAGCTGAGTATAACTTTTTACACAGAACTTACTCTGCTAAGCTGAGGAAATTGTGAGGTAAAATATCTTCCTTTTTTACATAGAGATGCTCAGGTGATATTTTCCTGTCAGCTTTTTACAGTTATACTGCATCAGTTTTAAGGGATTTAGCATATGAGTATTATGTCCCTTTAAGTAAATGTATGCCCTGGCCACTGCAGACACATAGAGGTGTTAACATGATATTTTTAGCTAGTTTTTTACAGATGTGTTTCATTACTTTCAAGTGATTTAGCAAATGGGTAACATGTCCCTTTAAATGTGTGTATATATATATATATATATATATATATATATATATATATATATATATATATATATATATATATATATATATATATATATATATATATATATATATATATATATATAGCATTCACAGAGTGTTTGTCAATCAGTACACATTTATCACCCAAATTGAAAATGTTTACAAATTTGTTACTCTCTGGCAACTCAAAATTTTAGGAGAAATGTTGCTGATAAATATAAATACATAAATATGGACCTTCCTTTAAAATAAGGTTAGACACCCCTTTTACTACAATAAAGATCTCACAGTAACACATTGCATGTATTAATTCAAAGGGGCATATTTTAGAAAAATGATTGCACTTATTCAGCATAAATAATAAGAATAATAAATACCAACACAGCAATAACAATACTAGGGATTGATTAAACGTGACACTATGCATAGCTGTGCCTGCGCTCTCATGCCAAGCTTCAATGTGCCTTCAGAAAATAGCTGGGAAAACTTTTAAATAAATTAATTGCAATTCCTTTTAAGAGCACAATCGTTGGTGGAATGTACTAGAAAATACATCAATCAATTATAATTATAAAAAGTGGGAGAACCCTTTGTGGGTTTAGGGTGCAATAAGATCTTTTATGTTAAAATACCCTAGTTTGATCCTCTTTATAGACAGCTTGAATCACAAAGAATATATAAATTATCCAATGTAAAATAATAAAATTCAAGCAATAAAGTATACAACCTACAAATATTTAAGAGCTTCCTCTTCTGAACTAAAACTGAGGTTGTAAGTAAAACAACAGATGGGCTTCTGAAGATGGATAATAAACAGGCCTGGATGTGACTCTAACTTTTGGAAGTCTTGAAGGACATAGCTGAATTGAATCTTCTGGGTTTGTTGACTGTGTGCATAATCCCCACTTCATCTGAAGAGAGGGCAGCCATGGGCTCTACACTCTGCAGGACAGGTAGTTACTAACTAATGATTGATGTTCTTATTATGAGAGTGGAGGGCCCTCTAGTGGGTCTGTAACAACATTAAGGGCTTACCAACTTGAAGTCTGGAGAATGTGAGATTGTGTTTTTGTTACAATGTTGCAAAGGAGGAGGCGGTGTTTGTGCTTACCTTTATAGGGTCCTGCAGCAGAGTATCCGGCCTCTTTTCGGTTCCAGACTTCAAGAGGAAAGTTTCTGTGTTCCTGAAGGAAGAGTGTTGAAGATGGATAGGTCTAGGAGGAAATCTCTGCCACCCAAGAGATACAGGGAGGTTGTTGAGATGACGTCCAGGAAAAAAGGACCTGCAAGACAGACAGAGGAGCATGGTTCAGATGATGTGGTACCCCCAACCCCCCAAAAAACACCCCCCCCGAGAAGTTTTAATAAGGGAAAAGGGCCTGCAAAGGGGGGTAGGAAGGGTACTGGGCCCAAATCGAGTCCCATAGTGAGGCCTGGGTTAATATCCGGATCGCAGCCGGGGGGAGTGGGCTGTGGGGAGGCCCAGGCTGGGCCTAGTGGGGGGCGGGAAGGCCCGCGGGTGCTGGCGGCCCCCCTTATGGGTCCTGGGGTTGATTTGGGGAGTGAGAGTGCAGGTCCCTTGCAAGCTTTGCCACCGGCAGCCATGGCGGCGGTAATGGCCCTGGCCCAAACTTTGGCCTCTGCCATGGCCCCTTCTGCCCAGGTGCTGGGCCCGGCCGTGGCCCAGGCTGTCGGTGGTTTGGTGGTGACACAGCAGGCTGATGGGGCAGGGGGCCCGGTATCGGCGAGTGCAGAGTGCGCAGCGGGGCCTTCCCTCTCAGGTGGCGGGTCACGCAAGATCTACTCCTCTAGTTAGTCAGAGGAGGAGGATCTCGGCCGCCATCTTGGAGGGAGGCCTGAGGCAGGAGATGTCCCACCGCGCGACCGGAGCGGCCCAGGTAACTTGGGGAGGCTTCCGGTCGTGGGTGGGGCGACAACAGGCCGCAGCGGAGTGGGGCAGGAGTACTTACCCAGGGAGGCCAGGGTGCATGGTGCGGTTGAGGCTCGGAGGTGCAGCATGGAGGAGAGGCCCAGCACAAGTGTGCAGGCGCGCGCGTGTGCTGAAAGGCAGAGAATGACCGCGCATGCGCGCATGGTTGTGGCGGCTGGTAGTCAGAGGTGTGAGGCTGTGACTGATGGTGCAGAGGGGCCTTCAACTTTGGTGGCAGTGCGTCTGGGTGTAAGCGGTTCCCGTGCAGCTGCGCATGCGCACACGGGAACTGGAGTTTGTGAAGGTACAAGTGCGTCTGGTGCTGGGGGGAGCAGGAACGTTGTTGCATGTAATTTAAGGCTCATGGATGCTAGAGGTGGCATGTTTGTGGGGAATGCTGCTAGGGGCTCAAGAGGGTCGCATGCGGGGATAACGCATGGCGGAGCTCATGGGGCACAGTATGGCATCAGTGGGGAGACAGTGCTTGGCGGGCATGGTTGTGGGATGTCTGCGAATGAGGAGTTAGGGGTTGCTGAGCGTGGGCCGACATTAGGACAGGTTACTACGATGCAGGTGCAGGAGGAGGTCATTAAGAGGGCTGTTGAATCTGCGCTGCGTGGGATGGCAAGGCAGCAGGCACCTCCCGGGTTGAGTGCACACGCCCAGGAGGGGTCTGATCAGGAAGTTTTGATTAGAAGAGCTGTGGCTGCAGCTCTAGGGATGAGTGCTGGTGGGGACCATAGGATGGAGGGGAGGAATGTCTCTTTTGGCGCATCACCTGTTGGCCAGAGAACTCCCCAAGTTGCTTTGTCTCCACAGGTACAGATTAGGCCTGCTTCAGCTATGGCGACCGAGGCTGGGGCACTGGTGGTGGCGAATCAGAACAGCGAGCAGCTGGATCAGACAGGATCGTCGGCACCAGCACCCAGCGAAGCAAGCCGCCCTGGAAATGGTGAGTACTACGCACTTCACACACTACATGCTGACACGGGTTCCTCATCTAGTGGCTCAGGGTCAGACAGTGGGGAGGACCTGGGACTAGTGGGGAAAGGCCAGCGTAGAATGTTTAGGTGGATCAAGAAGATGGCGGCAGGGCATGCGAAGAACAGGGCCAGGGGGTCGGGGCCCTTGGACGGGGAGCCTGGGGTCGCAAGACCTGAGGGAGGTGCCCCCGGGGCTGCCGTGCCTCGTAAGGTGGCGGCACAGGGGGACACTTACCCGTGCTTGGTTCATTCGCTTTACGGTCACCTTAAGATGAAAACAATTACGAAAATACAGGAGGGTCGCTACGTTAATGTTTTCAACCTCTCACTGGACGCGTTTAGGGAGAAAGAAAGGGCCCAGGATGGATCCGGCCCTAAAAAGGTACGCAGGCCTGAAACGTACGAAGAATGGCTTAAATGCTTTAGAGTACTAGCGGCCTGCTACGTGGATAGGTGGCCGTTGCAAGGACATAACCTCTTTAAGTCTCAGGATACTATTGAGGATATCCACAACAGATTTAAAGAGGGTGCATGGCGGGAGTATGACATGGCCTTCAGGAGGAAGATGATGGGGAACCCATTACTGCATTTCGGCACTCAGGATATGCACCTGTGGTCGAAATTAGGGCTGGAAGGCGGAATCCCACCCCCAGCGCAGGCGCGGCAGTGACTTCAGTGACAGGGGGCAAGAGTCAGTAGGCGGGGCGCGAGTGCTGGAAATTCCAGGACAAGCAGTGTGACAGGGGGAGCAATTGCTCCTTTCTGCACATATGCAGATACTGTGGCAGTCCCCACGCCGGAGCGGATTGCGGTAAACGCAAGGACCAGGGGCAGCTTAAACCAGCTCCAAAACCGGGAGTTGGGGTCAAGGGCCCCAACCCCGCTTAAGCTGCCTCCTATGCTAGCATGGCTGGCACACTACCCAGACCGGGAGGCAGCAGCGCTGCTCAGGGACGGCCTGGAGTGGGGTTTCATGATCCCTGTGACGAGAAATGTCCAGGGGTCTGAGTTACACAAAAATTTGAAGACGGCTTACGAATTCCCGCACGTGGTACGGGATAAATTGGCGAAGTAAGTCGCGTTGGGTAGGGTGTCCAGCCCATTCGCGGAGCTCCCAATGGCGGATCTGGTGATCTCGCCTTTGGGGGTGGTGCCAAAAAAGGAGCCGGGGAAGTTCAGGTTGATTCATCACCTGTCTTTCCCAAAAGGGGGATCGGTCAATGACACCATTGACCCCGAAATCAGCTCGGTGCATTACCAATCGTTTGATAATGCTCTAGAGGTGGTAAGGGTGTGTGGCCCGGGGGCACTGATGGCTAAGCTCGACATAGAGTCGGCGCTCCGACTGCTACCCCTCCATCCCTCGGCATTTAGGCTCATGGGGATGAAGTTCGAGGGGTGTTACTACGTGGACAGGTGCTTACCAATGGGTTGCTCCTTGTCCTGCTCATTGTTCGAGTGCTTTAGTTCATTCTTGCACTGGGTGGTGGAAACGGCGTCAGGAGGTGGGGCGATTGCTCATTACCTCAACGATTTCCTATTGGTGGGAAGAGCGGGTTGCGTGGAATGCGACCAGCTCATGAAGGTCATGAAGGAGCTGATGGCTCGTTTTGGGGTCCCCCTAGCGGATGAGAAGACGCAGGGGCCATGTACGTGCATAACATTTCTTGGGATAGAAATTGACACGGTGCATGCGGTTTGCAGATTGCCGGATGACAAAGTGCAACGAATGCTGCAGGCGGTCAGGGCATTTATGGGGCGGTCAAGGGTTCCCATTAAGGAGGTCCAATCTTTGCTTGGTCTTCTGAATTTTGCAGGGCGTGTGATCCCAATGGGAAGGGTCTTCAACCGCCGCCTGGAGGGGCAATTGAAGGGCCCTCGGGGTGATGCAACATGGGCTCGGGTCACGGATGAGGTGAGGGAGGATCTAGAGGTGTGGGATAGGTTCTTGGTTAACTTCAACGGGGTTTGCCTGTGGAGGCATCCGCCAGTTTCGAATCAAGCCCTTCACCTCTTCACGGACGTAGCAGGCAGCTCGGGTTACGGAGCATACCTGGATGGGGAGTGGAGTGCGGCTCCATGGCCCAGAGACTGGATAGAGGCTGGGTGCGTCAGGAACCTGACGCTACTGGAGCTGTTCCCAATTATAGTAGCTGTGGAAATATGGGGTGCCCGGCTGGCAAACAGGTCGGTGGTGTTTTGGACGGACAACCAGAGTGTGGTGTACGCCATTAACAGGTTGTCCGCGACTTCGCCTAATGTCGTGTGCTATCTGAGGCACTTGGTGTTGCGCTGCTTGCAGCTCAACATATGTTTCACCGCCAAACCCGTCCCGGGAGTGCAGAACGTCATAGCGGACACACTCTCTCGATTCAATTGGGGGCAGTTTAGAAAAGCAGCACCCAGGGCGGCGAAGGAGGGTCTAATGTGCCCTTCTTATCTTTGGCAGTTGATGAAGGTTGGGAGAGCATCCTCGGTTTAGTTAAGGCGTCCCTGGCCCCGAAGACTTGGGTGAACTACCTGGGCCACTGGAACAGATGGGATACTTTCTGTCGTCAGAGAGGCGTTCAGGTACAAGGGGCCAATAGGGTTCATGTGTTGGAATGGCTGGCTTGGATGCGGAAAGAGGGCGTTAGCAGGGCAGGAGCTGCTGGTAGGCTGGCGGCAGTGTCCTTCTTTAACAAGGAGCTTGGTTATGCTGACCACTCTCTGGCTTTTCTGGTTAGAAAAGTGCTGAAGGGCTGGGGGAGGATGGTTCCCCGGGTTAAGGACCATAGGGAACCTATCACAGCGAGTAGGCTGAGGCAGTTGGCACTTGGCTTACAAGAGGTCTGCAAATCGGAATACGAGACGCTGCTCTTTCAAACAGCGTTTGCGTTAGCGTTTGCAGGAGCTCTGCGGGTGAGCGAGTTGGTAGCATCGGCAAAAACAAATGGCACAGGGGGGGTTTTGGCGGAACATGTGCGGCTAGCCCAAGGGGGCGCCTTACTATTCGTTCCAAGGTCCAAAACAGATCAAGAAGGTAGGGGCACGTGGCTGCCCCTGGCGAGACAGGAGGAAGCAGTATGCTGCCCTGTGCGGTGCGTGGAGGAGTTTCAGAAACTCTGCATGCAACATTGTTCGCAGTTCCTCGTGCACGAGGATGGAACGGCATTGTCAGTATTTCAGTTCAGAAAGGTCCTGGGGAGAACGACGGGATTAGCAGGGCTGGACCCCAAGAGAATAGCGGCCCATTCCTTTAGGATTGGCGCTGCTACCTGTGCAGCGGAGAAGGGGGTGTCAGCGTCGGAAATAAAGCGCTTGGGTAGATGGAGGTCAGCCCAATATAAAACGTACATTAGGCCCGCCCCTGGTCCACATTCCTAGGAGGGGATGTGGTTCAATGGCGCTTATTAGTCATGTTTAGCGGGCACCAACGGGGCCCCCGTGGGGGGGGATTAGCGGGGTGGTGCAAGGGATGGGGGCAGCGTATAAGGGAGCTTGACAGTGGGGGGCTGTGTTGTGGGCCAGTGTGGCTCTGGCTAATGGGATATCGTCTGTTTTACCAGGTGTTTTGAGAAGTTCACCCCCTGTTCGAGTGTGGATAGTTGGACACTCATTTATCCATTGGGCATTCCTCAGGCCGCTGCGGACACTGGAAGGGCAACAACTTGGATTCCAAACGTCCAGGGCCAACTTCCGGTGGTTAGGACGCAGGGGCCTTGTGTGGGGCGATTTGCCAGCTTTGTTGCACGAGGCACATAGGAGGTGGGGGCAGCCTAATGTTATAGTGCTGCATTTGTGTGGTAATGACTTGGGGGCATTACCGGCCCTGGATTTGATTAAGAGGATGACAGCAGATATTAGGTGGATTTACACCTGGTTGAAAGAGGTCAGAATTGGTTGGTCCAATGTGGTTGCTCGGCTGCATTGGCGAAACATTGTGACCCAGAGAGCCACTTATAATGTGCGGAAGAAGGTGAATAGAGAGTTGGGGAGAGCGGTCACGGCCCTGGGGGGCCTCGTGATTAGACACGAGGGGATAACGGCCGACAAGAAGGACCTATTTCATCCTGATGGGGTCCACCTGACCGACGTCGGTCTGGACTTGTTCTTGAAAGACCTTAAGAATGGGTTGTTAAGGGTGCTATAGAGTTCAAAAAAAAAAAAAAAGTTTTAATTGTTAACTGTTATTAAGGTTATATTTAAAGTTGATGTTAAGTTATTATAGGTGCCTGTCGGTTTTGTGTGTGGCGGCAACAGAACGCCTGGCTCTTGTGGCGGGTGGTCAGGGCCCTGGGGAGCGGGCACGGGGAGAGAAGAGTGACGGTCTAAAAAGGGGAGGGGTTACACCCGCCAGACGCCGGTCTGGGGGTCCTCTCCCTTGCGAACAAGACCGAAGATCTCTAACCTTCACAGCTCTCTCTCAGTGCCATTGGGCGTGACAGCCGGGTGTCACGCTGCAGACATCGAAAGGGGCCTTGACCATCTACCTAAAGGGGCTAGGTTAGGGAAAGATGCCGCCAACTGATATTTCTGTATACGAACTTGTTGCCAAGTTTGGAAATAAGATTAAGTGCCTAAGGTAATTCGAATAACATTAGGCACTAGTTATTCGTTTATTTGAATAAACGTGACCGTGACCTGTCTTTTTCCTCCCAATTACTTTATTGTGATCACAACCCAAGTTATTATAAAAAGAGAATGATGGAGAATGGCATAATTTGAAAAGCTGAGAAGAAATGGGAAGGATTGTCTATAAATGCAAATAAATGGATGAGAAAATACATGCAAATTGAAAGAGTAATAAAAAATTGGAGGGAGAGGACTGAAATTGTGGTATGGAAGAAAGAGAAAATAAGAGAGTAAGAGGGGAATAGTGGAAGTGAACATGAAGAGACTCAGAAATATGAGAAGACTGAGAAGAGAAACCAAGCAGAAGATATTAGAAAGAGCAAGAAAAGATAGGGAGGTTAGGAGAGCAGAGAAAGCAATGAACAGACGTGATGAGGAGAAGGAAAAAGTTCATTTGTATCACTGTAATATGGGCATTAGTAATGTTAATAACAGCAATGTGTTCCATTTAGATCTTACCCCTGAGGGGCTGTTCATTTTTTTTTATAGAAAATCCCATTCTGTTTTTCAACCTTTCAAATAGCAGGTTTGAAGGACAACTATAATAATAATGCAGAAAGGGGGAACTCTTAGAACCTAAAAATGTGTGCACAATTAATTATAAACCACACAAAGATTTCTACTTAATTAAACATACCAGTGTACATAGTGTTACAAAAATGTGAACTGTGAAGTAATACAAAATAAACTAATGAAATGAGCACAAATAACCTAAATCCAGTGTGTATTTATACTGAAAATGTCTTTTTATTCGGATGACCATGGGAAATTCAAACATTCACTGAAGTGCACATAACAAAAAAAAAATAGGGGCGTCACATAGCGTATCACATCACTTCAATCTTCAAAGAGAATGAATCAGTTGGAAATATACCCAAACATTGCATTTACCTAAAAAGGTGAATATACCGTAGGCATGTTGAGACTTCAGCAATGCTCAGCTAACTCACTTCCAGTTAAACAAGAAACACTTGGAAGAAATATACAGCTTCCACTTTCTTTGAAAATAAACATTTTAATAGACAAACTTGATCACATATATGGTCAGATAAAAACAGTAAAAACTGCACATAAATATTATCGTCTGCTCATTATGCACATCACTGCCTGTGGACGTTGTGCCTTTGCACAACCAACTCCTCAATCTCAGCTCCCATAGCATCTACAAAACTCCAAGACCCCTTATTAGAAAGATAATTGCTTGGTCTTGGAACAGTACCACACAGCAGATGTTTTCAAAATAAAGTTAAAAAGAAACCACACAGGGATTTGCCTGGGAATGGGTCATTTTATGTTGTCATACCATCGCCCTGCTCCTCCTGACCATTGTAGCATCTAGTTGTTGTGCAGCTCTGCTCATTTCCTGTATACCTGTGCCTCCACCTGGGTGTTACCTATCGACAATTCTACTGTTTAACCCTTTTGATACTGAGAAAAAGTGGACTGCCTCATTTCACTGATCCCTGCACTGCCTGATGAGCATTTCTTTTATCTTTGTGTTTCTCAGGGGCATAGTACTGTCTGCTTACTTCTGAACCCCACTCAGGCCTGTAACCTGCTCCTCATAACCCTTGCAGCTTGTGGTATCAACTGTTCCTGTACTTGCTAATTCCTTCATACTGTTATACTTAGTACTGGGATTTGTCCTTATCTTTTCACTTAAAGTTGGGATAAGAACACTACTGGCCAGGATTGGTCTGATAAGGAAATATCCCACAAACATTACATATGTGCAATAAAAAAATCTGGTATGCCTAGAGAGTCATAATGAAGTTTATTTTCTAGTAAATAAGTCCCTCTTTAAAAAAAAAAGTTATGAGTTGTGTCAGGTGATCACTGTGGTAAGCTTGCAAGAGAAACAATGCTTCATTTCTGTACTATACAATGGGGCCTCACCAATCTATATTATAGCCCCTAAAAACTTGTATGGGCTCTTTTTCACATGTGGCTACCCTTGATAACAATTTAGTATGGTGATCACAGTAAGTGATCACTTGGCCGTTTTCAATATTATTTACTAAAATCTGCTTCCCAGATTTCCTTCCGGGATGCAAAATATAGAACATTTTTCTGTGACCAATCAAAAAAGCTCCAGACTTCCTTTCATTGCTAAGATACTGCAAGTTCCTCATTTATAGTGGATATAAGCTACAGCTGTAACATTGTCTGAATTTGAATCTACCAAATTAGATTGTTAGATGAGTCTAATCCTGTTTAGGTGACTGTATAGACATAAAGGCCTTGATTACAAGAGCAGGGTAAATTAATTTGAGCTCAATCTAGTATTACAAATGGATGGTAAAAAATGTTAACCAGAGAATTTTTGCCTGGACGCTATTTTTTAAGGTGTCCTACACATTTAATGAAGAGTGTAAAGTTTGCTATTAGCTCTCGTATTTCAAGAGGGAAAATAAGTGCTACACTCGGGCGTACAAAATACCTTTGAAAATATGTGTAGTTTCAGAGACCTGAAGTAAACCATTATCGCTTGATATATATATGTAAATATAAAATTTATGTTATAATTATCCTTAATACATTTAAAACAAAATGGATTTAAAAGGTCATGGTATATGACAAGGTGTGAGGAAAAGCTGAGTGTGTGTAACATAGTAACATAGTAACATAGTAGATAAGGTTGAAAAAAGACTGAAGTCCATCGAGTTCAACCTATACAAATCTAAAATACTTACAAAAAGCTCCAGTTAAGCTTAAATAACCCCATTAAAATGTGACCCATTTAATACTAGCAATCATATCCATGAATTTTGTTTATATACAGAAATTTATCCAGACTATTTTTAAATGAATCTATGGTATTGGCATTCACTACCTCCTTTGGTAATGAGTTCCACAATTTTATTGCTCTTACAGTGAAAAAACGTTTCCGTTGCAGGAGATTAAATCTCCTTTCCTCCAACCTTAAATTATGACCTCTTGTCAGAAACAATTTTCTTGGAATAAAAAGAGCTTCTGCCATCTCTGTATATGGGCCTTGAATATATTTATATAAAGTAATCATGTCACCTCTCAAGCGCCTTTTTTCTAAAGAGAACAGACCCAGTTTGGCTAGCCTCTCCTCATAGGTTAATTTCTCCAATCCCCTTATTAGCTTTGTGGCCCTTCTCTGAACTTTTTCTAGTTCTACAATATCTTTTTTAGCAATCGGTCCCCAGAACTGCACCCCAAACTCAAGGTGAGGTCTTACCAGGGCTTTATATAATGACAGAATTATGCTTTCCTCCCTTGAATCAATGCCTCTTTTAATACATGCTAGTATCTTATTAGCCTTTGAAGCCGCTGCCCTGCATTGTGCACTCATCTTTAGCTTGTTATCTATTACTACTCCCAAATCCCTTTCCTCCTGTGTTTGGCTAAGTCTTGTCCCATTTAAAAAATACGTAGCCTGCTTATTTTTACTTCCAAAATGTAGAACCTTACATTTTTCCGTATTAAATCTCATTTTCCATTCACTTGCCCATAGTTCTAATTTTAGCAAATCCCTTTGTAAAGAGAGTTTGTCCTGCTCTGACCTAATGACCTTACTTAACTTAGTATCATCTGCAAAAATAGAGATGTCGCTATTTAATCCTTGCTCCAAGTCATTTATAAAAATATTAAAAAGAACAGGGCCCAGTACTGATCCCTGGGGGACGCCACTGATTACCTTTGTCCAATCTGAGTATGATCCATTTACTACTACTCGTTGCTCCCTATCTTTTATCCAGTTATTTATCCATGAGCTAACATTTTCAGCTATTCCCAGTCCCTTAATTTTGTGCATTAATCTCTCATGTGGCACTGTATCAAATGCCTTTGCAAAATCTAAGTATATCACATCAACTGATTCCCCTTTATCTATATTTTTACTTACTTCCTCGTAGAATCTAATTAGATTAGTTTGACATGATCCATTTCTCCTAAAGCCATGCTGATTAGAACTCATAATCTTGTTTACACAAATATGTTCATCAATATAATCCCTTATAATCCCTTCAAATATCTTCCCCACTATTGATGTCAGACTAACTGGTCTATAGCTTCCTGGATCATCCCTGCTTCCCTTTTTGAAGAGTGGCACCACATCAGCTTTACGCCAATCCTGGGGTACCGTGCCTGAGGATAATGAGTCTTGAAAAATTAAGAGTAAAGGTTTGTCTATAACAGTGCTAAATTCACTTAACACCCTTGGGTGTATTCCATCTGGGCCTGGAGTTTTATTTACCTTAATATTTTTTAGTTTTTTCCTGATATCCTCTAAACAAAACCCAGTGTGTGAGCCTATATACAGTATATGTGCATATATATGTGTCTACATGTATTTATGTATGCGTAAAGTGTTTCATACATTGAAATATAATTGTATATAACTAAGTGAAGAAACTACGTGCAGAAGTTTAGTGTCTCATCAGCACTAGCGCAATAGGCAAAATATTTCAAAGTGCACCAGTATATTAATATTCAGTACTGTTAATCTTGTTTCTAAATCAAAAACAAGCTGAAAAATCACATTGTTTTACAATAAACAAACTTAGAAAAAATAATAATGAATAATCATACACACACGTACTGTATACCTATAATACTTCATCTCAAAAGAATGACTAATTCATTTATATGTTGTGCTATTCTCTGGGGACTTAAAGGGACAGTCTACACAAAAATTGTTATTGTTTAAAAAGATAGATAATGTCTTTACTACCCATTCCCCAGCTTTGCACAACCAACATTGTTAGATTAAAGGACCAGTCAACATTGTAGATTTGCATAATTAACAAATGCATAATAAGAATGCAATGTAATAGCACTTAGTCTGAACTTCACATGAGTAGTAGATTTTTGTTAAATAAATTGCAAAGTTATGTATATTTCCACTCCCCCTGTATCATGTGACAGCCATCAGCCAATCACAAATGCATATATGTATATGCTGTGAATTCTTGCACATGCTCAGTAGGAGCTGGTGACTCAAAAAGTGTAAATATAAAAAGACTGTGCACATTTTGTTAATGGAAGTAAATTGGAAATTTAAAATTTGCATGCTCCATCTGAATAATGAAGTTTAATTTTGACTTGAGTGTCCCTTTAATATACTTTATAACATTTAAACCTCTAAATTTCTCCATGTTTCAAAAACTCTATTGACAGCCTCTTAATCACATGCGTTTGTATTTGCTTTTCACAACAGGAGACTGCTAGTTCATGTGGGCCCCGTGTTCACGCACAGGGAGTTATTTAATAGTTAGCACAACACAGTACTAAATGAAAGTCAATAGATAATAAATACAAAGTCATGTGATCAGGGGGCTGTCAGAAGATGCTTAGATATAAGGTAATCACAGGGGTAAAGATATATTAATATAACTGTGTTGGTTGTGCAAAACTGGGGAATGGGTAATAAAGGGATTATCTATCTTTTAAAACAATAAAAATGATTTTGTAGACTGTCACTTTAACACAAGGTTAACACATGTAAATTACTATTGTTCTTTCACACTGTACAACGGTATCGCAATGTAAGGGAGATTCATCCTTAATGGACATTGTGTTAGTGATTTGTATTTGTGTAAGGTGGAACTTTAATCTGGTAGGTTTCTGGTAACTTCACAATGGGAATCACAATTTACTATTGCTCGAGCAGGAGAACTTAATTTGTAATACAAAGGTACATATGCAACTGATATACTTGCGGTAGCAGATTCACACAAGCCGATACGTTTTTCAGACAAAATAACGTGTTATTTCTTGTGGAAAAAGGTTCCTACACATAACATGGGACAATCCTATTCCTGATGATCACAATCCAATCTCTTGATACTTTTCAACAGATTTTCCGCACTATTTTTCACTTAGCAAATTTGACAGTACTAGATAAGTTTATTTTGGCTTTTTCAACATATTTGTGAATATTCTGGAATGAAACTTTTGCACACATATAATATAGACTGAATATAGCCAGCAATGCTATTTTGATATACATATGAAAATATAGTCTGGATTGATGAAAACTCTCTTCATCTATCTTATAATGTCTTTCATTAGCGGGCGATCCATGCAGAAATGCATATAGATTTATGTAGATAATATTTCGTACTGCAAATAAGTTCTGCAGAAAATGCCAGAAAACAAAAATCTCAACTGCAACATCTAGAAAAGCCATTTAGAAATCACGTTTTTAAACTGTTTGTTTTCATTTTATACTTGTATATTAAATGACAGCGCTTTCGCCTTTTCACAAGTGTTGTCTTTCTGCAATCACGTCATGATGAGCGGGATATGAATATTTGCTGTTCTTTCTTGCTACTTGGTGTAAATTCAGAATTATTACCACACGCTTGTTTCAACATGAAGAATCTCATGTTGCAATTTGCTTACAGCAATACAAAATTTACAAGGTTGGTCATTTAAAAAAAAAAAGTAAATACATAAAAATAAGTCACTGTAGACATTGTAAAAAAAAGTCATTTTTTACATTTGAGCGCTTACCTGTTATTAAAATTTCTACACTTGAATCGTATTGTGCTTTCTCTATTCTTCTCTTTGCTCGCAGTAGTGCATTGCTGCTCCCGAGCATACTCTTCAACAAAGGATACAATGAGATTGAAGCACATTTGATAACAGAAGTAAATTAGAATGCTGTTAAAAATTGTATGTTCTGTTTGTATAATGAAAGCTTAAAGGGACATGAACCCAAAATGGTTCTTTCATGGTTTAGATAAAGCATATGATTTTAATCAACTTTCCATTTTACTTCTTTTATAAAATTTGCTTGATTTTGTTAGTATCCTTTTTTGAAAGAGTGACAATGCACTACTGGGAGCTAGCAAAACACCTCAGGTGAGCCAATCACAAAAGGTATATTTGCGCAGCCACCAATCGGCAGCTAGCTCCCAGTAGCTCTTTGCTGCTCCTTTGCCTACCAAACTATGCTTTTCAACAAAGGATATTAAAAGAACAAAGCAAATTAGATAATAGAAGTAAATTGAAAAGTTGTTTAAAATTGCATACTCTAAGTCAAGTAAAAAATATTATGGGGTACTTCTCCAACTTTGGAGATGTGGTCGCATCGGGTATCTGAATTTCTAGAATTAGAAGAATACTATTACATGATAAATGACAAAATGGATACCTATGAAGAAATTCTAGCCACATGGGAGCATTATCTAGACATAAAACATAGCAATGGGACACACTCTTAAAGGGACACTGAACCCAAAAATTTTGTTTTGTAATTCATGCAATTTTAAGCAACTTTCTAATGTACTCCTATTATCAATTTTTCTTTGTTCTCTTGCTATCTTTATTTGAAAAAGAAGGCATCTATGCTTTTTTTGGGTTCAGTACTCTGGACAGTAATTTTTTATTGGTGGATGAATTTATCCACCAATCAGCAAGGACAACCCAGGTTGTTCACCAAAAATGGGCCGGCATCTAAACTTACATTCTTGCATTTTAAATAAAGATACCAAGAGAATGAAGAACATTTGATAATAGGAGTAAATTAGAAAGTTGCTTAAAATTTCATGCTCAATCTGAATCATGAAAGAAAAAATTTGGGTACAGTGTCCCTTTAAGTGCAATGCAGTGAAACCACTTTATAGACTAATTAGCCTCGAAAACAGATACATGCCCCAATATCAATCTCTAAATCCGTATATGTGGCATACTTAGTTTCATTTCAGGTGGAGATATAACTCAGACGAGTTAAATATAACAATTCTGAGTGAGCAATGGTAAAGCGGCATCTTCTTCTCCCTCTTGGTACCCCTCCTCGGGTACGCGTCATTTCTTTCTTTCTTTAACCTCCTCATATCAACAATGCCTCACACATCTTATGAGTACAAAGAGGTTTCACTTCTTATCTAATGTTATTGTTGTTTATTATGTAAATCTCAACTGACATTATTGTTGCACTAAAAGGAGCTGCGTCTCCCACATTGTATTATATAAGTTTTTCAATAAAGTCAGTTTAAAAAAAAAAAAAAATATTATGGGGTTCATGTCCTTTTAAGTTACTTTCCCGGTAAAAGTGAATAAAATTTTGCATTACAACCTCTCATTTCCTGCTGCTTTTTTTCCATTTCTTTGAAAGTATTGCCAAAAAAAAATAGTTTCTTACAGGTTTTCATGTGTTTTTTTCCCAAAAAGAAATACAGCAACCAAGAAGCTTAGAATTTATCATATATATAATTTAAGAAAGAAGGGCAACTAATTCAAACACATACTCTTAAAAAAGGGGAAACAAAACAAAAACTGATTTGGGATTTGCCATTTTTACCACCCCAAACTAATAAAATTAAAATCATGTACATTAAACATTTTACTGTGTCATATACCAAAAAAGGGAAAATATTAATCACCTTTTATTTCTAATGAAACGATGCATGACTGCTGTCAAAATATATTTAAAGCTGTGCTTCGGGTTTTAAAAATATCTAACATCTCATGTTCAGTGGTTTAAAACTATTGTGATTTTTTTTTTGGGTTATTTAAAGTTCATATGCCCCTCTGCATTTATCTGTTTGATAAATGATTCTACAAGATGTAGTTTGCTCGAGAATGGGGAAAAAGAAACAATTAGCAAATTGCCCGTGGACATCATCAGTCTTATCGCAAAATAAATTAAGTGAAGACTGAAAAAATAACCAAAAATATCTAAATGCTGAGGACTCACAGAGTAAAAAGTAACCACATTTTACTAAACTATTAAAAAAAAAAATGAAAAAAAAAAAAATGAAAGATTTACATTGATGTTATAAATGTGGAGTTGAGTTAAATTTCAAACCCATTAAAACTTTTAAGTCATTTTATAGCTACCTGATATCAAAGCATTTAGTAAATCCCAAAATGAACTTAACAATTTGAAACAAACATGAAAAACTAGCTTTTGGTTCCCTTGCGGATATTCAGAAATTCCAAAAACATCCCAGTTGGAGTCTAATGTATATCAGAATGTTGTCTTTCTATATTGTTTGATATGTTTACTGTTTAAATAGAAGATTTTAATCAGACTGCATTTGCATTCTGTTTTTAAAAATATTGTTCAATTAAAAGGACATAAAAGTACAAAAAGAAAATGTTAAAATGCATTATTGTGTTGTTTCACTATTGGTTGCATATAACTATGTGTAAACCCCTGCAAAGAGCTTAAACACATAGTTAAAGTTATCTCCACAAAAGAAATGCCCCACTGGGAGCTAGATGAACACATCTGGTGAACCAATGAGAAAAGACAAATAAATATGAGATTAATCACCAGCCACCTGCTCAGGAGCATTGCTGTTACTGAGCTTACCTATGTATGTTTTTCAACAAAGAATACTAAAAGAACAAAGTATTTAAAAAAACAAAATAACTACAGGCATACTTCATTTATTGCGCTTTGCAAATATTCCTCTTTTTACAAACTCAAGGTTTGTGACAACTGTGTTGGCGCCATTTTTCTAACATACTGTATATACACCTATAAACAGGCACATAATATATATATATATTTATATATATATATATATATATATATATACATATGCTGTGTATATATATATATATATATATATATATATATATATATATATATATATATATATATATATATATATATATACATATACAGGGAGTGCAGAATTATTAGGCAAGTTGTATTTTTGAGGATTAATTTTATTATTGAACAACAACCATGTTCTCAATGAACCCAAAAAACTCATTAATATCAAAGCTGAATAGTTTTGGAAGTAGTTTTTAGTTTGTTTTTAGCTATAGCTATTTTAGGGGGATATCTGTGTGTGCAGGTGACTATTACTGTGCATAATTATTAGGCAACTTAACAAAAATCAAATATATACCCATTTCAATGATTTATTTTTACCAGTGAAACCAATATAACATCTCAACATTCACAAATATACATTTCTGACATTCAAAAACAAAACAAAAACAAATCAGTGACCAATATAGCCACCTTTCTTTGCAAGGACACTCAAAAGCCTGCCATCCATGGATTCTGTCAGTGTTTTGATCTGTTCACCATCAGCATTGCGTGCAGCAGCAACCACAGCCTCCCAGACACTGTTCAGAGAGGTGTACTGTTTTCCCTCCTTGTAAATCTCACATTTGATGATGGACCACAGGTTCTCAATGGGGTTCAGATCAGGTGAACTAGGAGGCCATGTCATTAGATTTTCTTCTTTTATACCCTTTCTTGCCAGCCACGCTGTGGAGTACTTGGACACGTGTGATGGAGCATTGTCCTGCATGAAAATCATGTTTTTCTTGAAGGATGCAGACTTCTTCCTGTACCACTGCTTGAAGAAGGTGTCTTCCAGAAACTGGCAGTAGGACTGGGAGTTGAGCTTGACTCCATCCTCAACCCGAAAAGGCCCCCAAGCTCATCTTTGATGATACCAGCCCAAAACCAGTACTCCACCTCCACCTTGCTGGCGTCTGAGTTGGACTGGAGCTCTCTGCCCTTTACCAATCCAGCCACTGGCCCATCCATCTGGCCCATCAAGACTCACTCTCATTTCATCAGTCCATAAAACCTTAGAAAAATCAGTCTTGAGATATTTCTTGGCCCAGTCTTGACGTTTCAGCTTGTGTGTCTTGTTCAGTGGTGGTCGTCTTTCAGCCTTTCTTACCTTGGCCATGTCTCTGAGTATTGCGCACCTTGTGCTTTTGGGCACTCCAGTGATGTTGCAGCTCTGAAATATGGCCAAACTGGTGTCAAGTGGCATCTTGGCAGCTGCACGCTTGACTTTTCTCAGTTCATGGGCAGTTATTTTGCGCCTTGGTTTTTCCACACACTTCTTGCGACCCTGTTGACTATTTTGAATGAAACGCTTGATTGTTCGATGATCACGCTTCAGAAGCTTTGCAATTTTAAGAGTGCTGCATCCCTCTGCAAGATATCTCACTATTTTTGACTTTTCTGAGCCTGTCAAGTCCTTCTTTTGACCCATTTTGCCAAAGGAAAGGAAGTTGCCTAATAATTATGCACACCTGATATAGGGTGTTGATGTCATTAGACCACACCCCTTCTCATTACAGAGATGCACATCACCTAATATGCTTAATTGGTAGTAGGCTTTCGAGCCTATACAGCTTGGAGTAAGACAACATGCATAAAGAGGATGATGTGGTCAAAATTCTCATTTTCCTAATAATTCTGCACTCCCTGTATATATATATATATATATATATATATATATATATATATATATATATATATATATATATATATACACAGACACACACACACCACCAGCAAAAAGATTAAAACGATTATGACTCACTGAAGGCTCAGATGATGGTGAGCATTTTGTTAGCAATAAAGTGTTTTTTAATTAAGGTATGTACAGTGTTTATTTTAGATATAATGCTTTTGCATAGTGTAAACATAACTTTTCTATGCACTGGGAAACAAAAAAAATTAATGTGACTCACTTTATTGCTATATTTGGTTTATTGCGGTGGTCTGGAACCAAACATGCAATATCTCTGAGGTACGCCTGTAAATTGAAAAGTCTCTTAAACTTGTAGGCTCTGAATCATAAAATTTTCATTTTGACTTGTAAAAATCAGTATGTATATATATATATATATATATATATATATATATATATATATATATATATATATATATATATATATATATATAAACACATTTCAGTTTTAAATAGAATATTTTTTGCACTGCAAAAAGTTTTTAGTAAAATGTGCGACTGTATAAGTGATAGATTGCATAGCATGTGGATATATAAACCTACATTCAACAGTGTACATGCCGAGAGAGGATATATTGGGCTAGATTACAAGTGGAGCACAATAGATAGTACAGGGTCCATGAACTCCATAGAAGTATGTTATATATGATGGATTTGGGGTAGCTACACTATCCAGTAGCAAAATTTAGCACTTCCTAGACTATCAATCCCAAAATAATTTTTGACTGTTGATCGCACCCTAGAGCTAATATTGTTTTGTTTCATTTGTAAACACACAACACATTTATATATTCAAATAAACAAAACAAAGGAATTTCCAAGAGCTACACTGTGATGAAAATGGTTAACCAACCCTGCAACTGTTACTAGTTTGTAACTTTATTTAAATTGTCACAGTCAGTCAAGCCACTCCAGGTGAGTCTGTGACTTAGTTCAGTGGGTGCAAGGGTTAACAAGGCACTTAGTCTTTACTAGACCCAGAAATATGCCAAAATGTCCCTTTAGTGCCACATACACGAAACTATATCTGTATCTGCCACCATTTAGGACTATTATATGGGAACTCCTAAGGAAACCCATGACTAATAGATTAAAAAAAAAAAAAGAAAGAAATTTAAAATCACAATTTTGCCTGAGCTGCTCAAAATGTTAATAGTCAAGTAGTCCAGCAGCACCCAAGTAATAGCAACAGGTATACTTTACTATGGCTTTAGTTTACTTACAAACAAGCAGAGAATCAAACAAAATGCACTAATCGTGCTGACTGAACCACTATTATACTGTAGCACTAAACACACTAACCTGCTCCCCTCTTGTACTTAATTTACAACTGCACTTACCCAACCTCTCAAACAATTAACCATTGGATTTATTAGTTTACTATTTATAGTGCCATAAATGATATCTGACTTTTCAGCTCATACTTAAAGGGATATGAAACCCTAAAATTTTATTTTGTGATTAAGACAGAGCATGCAATTTTTTAAAAGTTTCCAATTTACTTCTATTATCACATTTGCTTTGTTCACATGGTATTCTTTGTTGAAGCAATAGCTAGGTAGACATTTAAAGCTATACATGGGCAGAAATAGTGCTGCCATCTACTGCTCTTGCAAATGGATAACATTCTTGCAAAACTGCTCCCATATAGTGCTCCAGACTTGTGCATTCTTCTAAGCTTACATCCCTGCTTTTCAACAAAAGATAGCAAGTGAACAAGGGGAATTAGATAATAAAAGTAAATGACAGTAATTTAAAATTGCATGCTCTATCTGAATCATGAAAGAAATATGTAGAGTTGCATGTCCCTTTAATCAGGTGGTGTTTTAATGAGTTGACCCTCTGTTCTTTTTAGGGATGTCCTATATTAGGTGCAAACACATCAGAAGTATTTTTATTTTAAATGCATCACATATGTACATGTATGAGAGTGGAACTTACCTAAGCAGTTTGTCTCAACGTTGGCAGTTTGGTGAGAGGTATTGTTTATATTTTACAATTGTCCTAAAATGGTGAATAGGATTTCACTCTGCTGTGTCATTTATTTTTGATTTACAATTTAATAATAAACCAAAACCAAATAACTTGCAATGTTTCCAGTCTTCATTTATATTTTATGATGTGTCTGGATATGCATCCCCAAATCTGTCATAAACAGCTAAATAAAATGCAAATATGCTTGGGAATAGGACCTGTTTGCAATAAAGTTTACCACAAAACAATTGCTGTACACACAGGATTCACAATTAAAACCAATGTGTTTTGTAAGATTTTTATGTTTGTGCTGGGTCTAGCAATTCATTTTGTTTGGAACATATACTTACCCTGACTTTATTAGAGAGGTGTAAGGGCAGACTTGTATATGGTTCATGTTCCATTATGGGTAGGTGCCCTCATAATATACATTGTTAAATAATAGGTAAAAAAAACTAACAACCAGGACACTGTACTTACCATTTTTATAGTGAGCCTCATCTAGTTATTATTATTATTATAGTCAGGGGTTAATATATTTTGGGCTTCATCTTTTTATTCCAGAGGGTGGGTGTTTGTTGCATGTAGATCACTAAGACTCATTAAAGGGATTACAATATTGAAGATGATGTTATCATATTGTAAGTAATGAGGTCTAAGGTGCCGTATGTAGCTCGATGCCCCTTGTTTCCTGAAGGCTCGCCGGGAACAGAAGTTATGAAGCAGTGGTCTAAAGACTGCTGTTCTATAACTTGTCCGCCTGCTCTGAGGCAGCGGAGAGAAATCAACCCGATCAAATACGATCGGGTTGATTTACACCCCCTCCTAGCAGCCGATTGGCAGCGAATCTGCAGGGGGCGGCATTGCACCAGCAGTTCAGAAGAACTGCTGGTGCAATGATAAATGCAGACATTTTATTTATCGATGTGCAGCGGACATGATGCGCTATATTGTATCATGTCCGCTCGCACTATAATAAATATACCCCTAAGACTTATTTTAATTGGTACCTCAGACCAACTCAAGAGTGTAGAGAAACACCAAAATGTATCTATATATTTTTATCTTGTGCAAAATTAATATTTAAATATGGCCATATTATTATTAGACACATATCTAAAATTGTCCAATAATAGGGCGTATGTGTAGTTATTTCTCTGGGGACAAAATGGTGCACAAGCTGCCTTTACAATAGGTTCCCAGACAGGGCTATGTATTGGCTAGATAAGCCTAACCATAACCCTGACTATGAGCTCTAGCTCTAATGTTAACGTAAAGGGACTTTAACCCCTTAATGACCACAGCACTTTTCCATTTTCTGTCCGTTTGGGACCAAGGCTATTTTTACATTTTTGCGGTGTTTGTGTTTAGCTGTAATTTTCATCTTACTCATTTACTGTACCCACACATATTATATACCGTTTTTCTCGCCATTAAATGGACTTTCTAAAGATACCATTATTTTCATCATATCTTATAATTTACTATAAAAAAATTTATAAAATATGAGGAAAAATTGAAAAAAACCCCAATTTTTCTAACTTTGACCCCCAAAATCTGTTACATATCTACAACCACCAAAAAACACCTATGCTAAATAGTTTCTAAATATTGTCCTGATTTTAGAAATACCCAATGTTTACATGTTCTTTGCTTTTTTTGCAAGTTATAGGGCAATAAATACAAGTAGCACATTGCTATTTCCAAACCATTTTTTTTCAAAATTAGCGCTAGTTACATTAGAACACTGATATCTTTCAGGAATCTCTGAATATCCCTTGACATGTATATATTTTTTTTTAGTAGACAACCCAAAGTATTGATCTAAGCCCATTTTGGTATATTTCATGCCACCATTTCACCGCCAAAGGCGATCAAATAAAAAAAATGTTCACTTTTTCACAAATTTTTTCACAAACTTTTCTCACTGAAATTATTTACAAACAGCTTGTGCAATTATGTCACAAATGGTTGTAAATTCTTCTCTGGGATCTCCTTTGTTCAGAAATAGCATACTTATATGGCTTTGGTGTTGCTTTTTGGTAATTAGAATGCCACTAAATGCCACTGCGCAACACACGTGTATTATGCCCAGCAGTGAAGGGGTTAATTAGGGAGCATGTAGGGAGTTTTTTGGGGTAATTTTAGCTTTAGTGTAGTGTAGTAGACAACCCCAAGTATTGATCTAGGCCCATTTTGGTATATTTCATGCCACCATTTCACCGCCAAATGCGATCAAATTAAAAAAAAACGTTAAATTTTTCACAATTTTAGGTTTCTCAATGAAATCATTTACAAACAGATTGTGCAGTTATGGCACAAATGGTTGTAAATGCTTCTCTGGGATCCCCTTTGTTCAGAAATAGCAGACATATATGGCTTTGGCGTTGCTTTTTGGTATTTTGAAGGCCGCTAAATGCCGCTGCGCATCACACGTGTATTATGGCTAGCAGTGAAGGGGTTAATTAGGTAGCTTGTAGGGAGCTTGCAGGGTTAATATTAGATTTAGTGTAGAGCTCAGCCTCCCACCGTAAACATCAGACCCCCTGATCCCTCCCAAACAGCTCTCTTCCCTCCCCCACCCCACAATTGTCCCCGCCATCTTAAGTACTGGCAGAAAGTCTGCCAGTACTAAAATAAAAGCTATATTTGTTTTTTTGGTGGGTTTTTTTAAAAGCATATTTACATATGCTGCTGTGTACTATCCCCCTTAGCCCCCAACCTCACTGATCCCCCCCAAACAGCTCTATAACCCTCCCACTCTAACTTAATGGGCGCCATCTTGGGTACTGGCAGCTGTCTGCCAGTACCCAGTTTAGACAAAAAAAATGTTGTTTTTTTGCATTTTTTTAACTTTTCTGTAGTGTAGCTTCCCCCCACACAAAAACCAACCCCCCACCCCTCCACGATCTCTTTTTGTGGGTTTTTTTGTATTTGATTATGGCCCTTTTAACTTTTTACTGTTAATTGATTTTCTGTAGTGTAGCGGTTCCCACCCGCTCCCGCCCCGTGCACGCGCCCGCCCGCCACCCTCCGTGCACGCGCGCGCGTCCGTGCGCGCCCCCGACGGTGCCGCCCCCGATCCCGCCCCCCCCGACGTCACACGGCACACCGATGGCCGCCCACCCGCCTCCCAAGTCGGCTCCCACCCACCAACGATACCGGCCATCGATGAGTGGCTCTCTCTGCATCGGATGGCCATGTATGGTTATTGCAGGATGCCTCCTTATCGAGGCATCACTGCAATAACCGGAAAGCAGCTGGAAGCGAGCAGGATCGCTTCCAGCTGCTTTCCACACCGAGGACGTGCAGGGTACGTTCTCAGGCATTAACTGCCTTTTTTTTGAGGACGTACCCTGCACGTCCTCGGTCATTAAGGGGTTAAAGCATTTAATATCAGATAGTAATTAACTCTGCATTGCAAAAGGTCTGCATGTAAATGTTTTAAAAGGATTTAAATCTGCCATTTTGCTATTTTGCATACCGCTTAAAAATATATTTTTATCTCCATTGCTGTGGCCAATTAGGGAATGTTATTAAAGGAACGGTAAACACCTTGTAATTAGAATGCATTTTGTTGTGCTGCTGTAGAATACCAAAGTAATTTTTTTCAAACAAATGAACATCCATTTTATTGCAATTATTTTTCAATAGCCAAACTCCACCCACCCCTTACCTTGGACCTTGGAGGAGCCATATGAGCTTTAGTCCAAGGCCAACAGGCTCGCCATTGTTATAAAGTTAGTATAAAATTAATTGTTTTCCAGTTATCTGATAAAGCCACTTAGGGACAGATATGCATCAGGGCTAGCCTTGAAAAGTCAGCAGGGTGCATTATATGTTCTGAAAATTAGAAATTGCTCAATTTTAGAGCTAAATTTTGTGAAAAGGGGCAAAATAGATGCTGAAAATATAGTGCAGTGCTTATTCTTTATGCATAAATACATTTTATATAAAAATATGAAGGTGTTTCCTGTCCCTTTAATAAGCTTCTACACTGATCAGCCAATTACTATTTAGAATTTTGATGCATTCCAGCATCAGTGGGATCAATGAAATAAACACAATTTTTAACAATAAATTAGTTGGCACAATAAACCATGAAAGTATACTACAATTGATTTTTAAATATGCACAATTAACTTTTTATTGAAATTAAAAATTTTGTTTTATGTACTGACCTGTACTGAGATTATTGGTCAGCAACATCCTAGCAAGGTGATGTAAAGGGTTGAAAGAACCCAGCCGTTGACGTTGAGGCTATGACATGAACATTGATATGAAATAGTTAGTTAACATTCTAATTTATTAGAAGTGCTGCCATTAGTGATGTCGCGAATAGTTAGCCGGCGAATAGTTCGCGGTGAACATAGCATGTTCGCGTTCGCCGCGGCGGGCGAACATATGCGATGTTCGATCCGCCCCCTATTCGTCATCATTGAGTAAACTTTGACCCTTTACCTCACAGTCAGCAGGCACATTACAGCCAATCAGCAGCAGACCCTCCCTCCCAGACCCTCCGACCTCCTGGACAGCATCCATTTTAGATTCATTTGGAAGCTGCATTCTTAGTGAGAGGAGGGACAGTGTAGCTGCTGCTGATTTAATAGGGAAATTGATAGCTAGGCTAGTGTATTCAGTGTCCACTACAGTCCTGAATGACTCATCTGATCTCTGCTGTAAGGACAGCACCCCAAAAAGCCCTTTTTAGGGCTAGAACATCAGTCCCTGTGTAATCTAATTGCAGTTGCCTGCCTGCCAGCGTGTGTGTCAGGCTCACAGCGTATACTGTGCCCATTTGCCCAGTGCCACTACTCATATCTGGTGTAACAGTAGTGTACATTTAAAAAAAAACAACACTTTTTTGACTGTGAAATAATAGCAGACAGCTGCCAGTACCCAAGATGGCCGCCAATATGGCAGATGGGGAGGGTTAGAGAGCTGTTTTGGGGGGGATCAGGGAGGTTGGGGGCTAAGGGGGGGATGCTACACCACAGCATATGTAAATATGCTAAAAAAATAAGAAAAATTTAAAAACCTTTTATTTTAGTACTGGAAGACTTTCTGCCAGTACTTAAGATGGCGGGGACAATTGTGGGGTGGGGGAGGGAAGGGAGCTGTTTGGGAGGGATCAGGGGGTCTGATGTGTCAGGTGGGAGGCTGATCTCTACACTAAAGCTAAAATTAACCCTGCAAGCTCCCTACAAACTACCTAATTAACCCCTTCACTGCTAACCATAATACACTTGTGATGCGCAGCAGCATTTAGTGGCCTTCTAATTACCAGAAAGCAACGCCAAAGTCATATATGTCTGCTATTTCTGAACAAAGGGGATCCCAGAGAAGCATTTACAACCATTTATGCCATAATTGCACAAGCTGTTTGTAAATTATTTCAGTGAGAAACCCAAAATTGTGAAAAAATTTAACGTTTTTTTTTTATTTGATCGCATTTGGCGGTGAAATGGTGGCATGAAATATACCAAAATGGGCTTAGATCAATACTTTGGGTTGTCTACTACACTACACTTAAAGGGCCACTGTAAGTAAATATTTTTTATGCCTGTTACTAACTAACTACCCCAAATACGCTTTTTATCAATAGCATTTCATTAACATATCTCTACCGTATGTCAGAAATCTTGTCTGCAAATTTAATTGTTTTCCAAACCCACTCCGTGGGTATCCTTTGCTCTGTACCAATCCGTTTACAATACCTAGGTTTCAAAATGGCGCTTTAAACACAAAGTTATTGGTTTAAGTATTTTGAACATGCAGTGCTGAAAATAGTGGGCAGGATAACGTGACATCATCGGCGAATAAAAGATATAACTTTTAGAACGTTATGAAACTTCGTTTTGGAGAAAATATAGGTCAGTAGGTTTTAATTAATGTTTATTAACTTTAATATGTTAGTTGTTTAGCTTAAAAATTATAACAGAAAGTAATCCGTTAAGCTAAAATTAACTCTACAAGCTCCCTACATGCTCCCTAATTAACCCCTTCACTGCTGGGCATAAAACACGTGTGGTGCGCAGTGGCATTTAGCAGCCTTCTAATTACCAAAAAGCAACGCCAAAGCCATATAAGTCTGCTATTTCTGAACAAAGGGGATCCCAGAGAAGCATTTACAACCATTTATGCCATAATTGCATAAGTTGTTTGTAAATAATTTCTGTGAGAAACCTAAAGTTTGTGAAAAAGTGAACAATTTGATCGCATTTGGCGGTGAAATGGTGGCATGAAATATACCAAAATGGGCCTAGATCAATACTTTGGGATGTCTTCTAAAAAAAATATATACATGTCAAGGGATATTCAGGTATTCCTGACAGATATCAGGGTTCCAAGGTAACTAGCGCTCATTTTGAAAAAAAGTGGTTTTGAAATAGTGCTTCTTCTATTTATTTCCCTATAACTTGCAAAAAAAGAACATGTTAACATTGGGTATTTCTAAACTCAGGACAAAATTTAGAAACTATTTAGCATGGTTGTTTTTTGGTGGTTGTGATGTTAGGGAGGGCAGATTAGGGGTTAATACTATTTATTATAGGGTTAGTGAGGCGGATTAGGGGTTAATAACTTTATTATAATAGCGGTGCGGTCCGCTCGGCAGATTAGGGGTTAATAAATATAATATTGGGGTCGGCGGTGTTAGGGGCAGCAAATTAGGGGTACATAAGTATAACGTAGGTGGCGGTCGGAAGATTAGGGGTTAAAAATATTTAATCGAGTGGCGGCGATGTGGGGGGACCTCGGTTTAGGGGTACATAGGTAGTTTATGGGTGTTAGTGTACTTTAGAGCACAGTAGTTAAGAGCTTTATAAACCGGCGTTAGCCCAGAAAGCTCTTAACTACTGACTTTTTTCTGCGGCTGGAGTTTTGTCGTTAGATTTCTAACGCTCACTTCAGACACGACTCTAAATACCGGAGTTAGGAAGATCCCATTGAAAAGATAGGATACGCAATTGACGTAAGGGGATCTGCGGTATGGAAAAGCCGCGGCTGAAAAGTGAGCGTTAGACCCTTTCCTGACTGACTCCAAATACCGGCGGTAGCCTAAAACCAGCGTTAGGAGCCTCTAACGCTGGTTTTCACGGCTACCGCCAAACTCCAAATCTAGGCCTAAGTTCATTAAACTCACCATCAGCAGTGAATGACCCCTATTGGAGTTAATGACAATATATAAGCGTAACAATTAAACGGACAGTCAACTCCAGAATTGTTGTTTTTAAAATATAGATACTCCCTTTATTACCCATTCCCCAGTTTTGCATAACCAACACATTTATAATAATACACGTTTTACCTCTGTAATTACCTTGTATCTATGCCTCTTCAAACTGCCTTCTTATTTCAGTTCTTTTGACAGACTTGCATTTTAGCCAATCAGTGCTCACTTCTAGGTAACTTCACGTGCATGAGCTCAATGTTAACTATATGACACACAAGAACTTACGCCCTCTAGTGGGTAAAAATTGTCAAAATGCATTCAGATTAGAGGCGGCCTTCTAAGAAATTAGCATATGAACTTCTTAGGTTTAGCTTTCAACTAAGAATACCAAGAGAACAAAGAAAAATTGGTGATAAAAGTAAATTGGAAAGTTGTTTAAAATTACATGCCCTATCTGAATCATGAAAGATTATTTTGGACTTGACTGTCCCTTTAATTAAACATCGTTTTTACTGCAATTATTTTTCAAACTCACAATCTTCCCATTAATCGTTTAATTCCACACCTCCTTCAGTATTCAGTTCACTGCTTCCCCTCTGTTCACCATTAACATTTGGTACTCCATGGAAGCCAACACAATCATTCCACCCTCGGGTGCTACACACACCCATCCACTTTACCTTAAACCCCTAACAAGACTGCACTCTTGATTGAAGCATATGGGAGTATTTTGTCTGGTCTGAACCACAATTTCTAGTAGAGATGCATTTTCCATAATTGGTTAGTAAGTTAATAGTTAGTCAATCATAATTAATGTTAAGAAGCATTTTCAACTCTTATTTGCAGATGATGGTACGTCACAAGTGTTGAAAATGGACTACAATGTTCATTGTATATATAGAAAGAGCAAAACACTTTGAAATATCCTATCTCCTTCATGTATCAGTAAACCAACAAGACATGTTCAAAGTTCATGGTTACAACATAAAGGCATGTTTAAATGTGGCAAGAGGCAATATAGGCCTTGTGAATATGCCTTAATATCTGATACTATTTGTTCCATGACTACAGGGAAAAATGTTGAGATAGATTCATGTCTGAATTGCACTGCCTCTTATGTCATTTATGTCATTACATGCATTAATTGCAAATTACAGTATGTAGGGTTAACAACAAATGAGATCAATGTATGTATTAGGAATCACCTATCAACTATTGGTGCGGGAGAAGCCACTACCCCTCTTGTCCAGCATTTTGCCAAAAGACACAATTTCGGTGGCAGGCTATTGAGAAGATATCTACACCACCTAGAGGAGGTGACAAGGACAAACTGCTGGGCAAGAGGGAGATTTTTTGGATTTTTACCCTGGGCACCAGGGTTCCTCATGGAATGAACTCAGAATTTGACTTGATAAATTACTGGAAGTGAATACCACTTTTGGCATGACCTTTAGTAGGTATTGCTATACATTGTATATAGCATTTAATTATGTCTACATCCCTTTTACATCTTAATGGGTATGGAATATAGTGTCTTTTTTACCCATGTGCATAATGTCTCTATTAGCTCCTTATTTTCAATTAAATTGGAGACATCTAGTGAGATGTGTTAGTTTAATACTTACCCCTTAGAGCGCATGCAGGATTTTGTTAATTCATTCATGTTAATTCTGCTTACTACATGATTCTATTGTAGTTTTCGTTTTATATATATATTTTTGCATACATTTTATATTGTATGTTTGCTCAACTCTTGTTCTTTGTTCTCTGTTCATTCTTTGTATGTTCAACAAGGACTTTGCTGGAATATTGCTACTAATTAAGGTTAATATGACTGATACAGTTGTCTTAAACAGAGAGGGCTATATGCCTTTAAATTTCTACTGTGTCTACTAGTAGTGATCAGCACTGTTTGTTTTTAAACCAATGAGAAATCAACAGGGGGTACTTAAAGTCGGGTCACAGGTGTACCCATTAGCTATAAATACGGCCTTGAGCCGAAACATGTTAGCGTTATAGTTGCTGTTACACTGCTAATTTTTCAGTCTATGGTACCTTTTTTCATGTTTGGATTTTATATCCTTTTTAATATTTCAATATATTTTGGATGTTTTTAAACTGGAAGAACACCTCTGCTACTTTTTTTTCTATGTACATAATTAAAGGACAGAGAGAGGTGGTATGGCTCCGCGTCGGCTGGATTCAAGATGGCTCCGCTCCGTTCGCCGTTAACCCTACGTACTGTAAGAAAATCCAGTGTAAAATCTTTTGAAGCTCCCAGTTTAGCACTGTTGATGAGGTTAGGCTGGAACATCCAGTGAAAGGGGCTGGGAAAGCATGAAGAGCAAACAATCCCCCCTCCTCTTTCCCTGCATATTAAAAATTGATTTTAAAAACAGGAGCTGCAGGAATCTGTAGACATTAGTATACATATAAAACTTTGGGGTTTGTTTAGGAGTCTGAAAATCAGCACATTATTTAAAAATAAGCAAAACTGTACATTTTTACAAAAAACTTCCGACCCACTCCGCTTCAGGCTCGCCAGAAACAGGAGTTAAGAAGCTCTGCTACCTCTGAGGCGGCGGACAGGAATCAGCACGATCGGATACGATTGGGTTGATTGACACCCCCTGCTTGCGGCCGATTGGCCACGAATGTACAGGGGGCGGCATTGCACAAGCATTTCAGAGAAATTCTTGTGCATTGATAAATGGCATGCTGTCGGCATTTAGCAATGTGTGGCGGACATGTCCGCTCGCACTATAATATATTGGCCCCTTAGGGTCATGATTTATTCCTCCTGTTTTATTGAAAAATATTCACACATCTATTTTATGGTTCCATGGCCTCCTTCACACTTGTATGCACTGTTCTGCAGAATGAAAACTGAAGTGATGTCATTTATAGGAGGTGGATATTTTACTTCATGACACTATATCACAAAAGTAAAAATGATTTTTCAAACACTAGTGGTGGGATCCAGCCTGGTTTCACCAGTTGTTAAGAACCTGTTCCTATTATTTTGAAAGGTTTTGTATTATAGAGAAGTTAGAGAACCTGTTGCTAAAATTTTGGAATCCCACCAGAACTTGTTGCTAAAATTTCAGAATCCCACCACTGCTTATTATGCCTAGTTTTTCCCTCCCTGCTACATTCTACAGTGAGATTTCTTATTTCAATACAAGTGATCATTTACATTCAGACTCTAAACCACAGTAAAGAAGATCAAATAAACTCACTGAAGAGCGTTTTCAAGGGGTGTATCAATAAACTGTTATGGATTTACAAAAGATTATAATTATATTTATCATTTATTTTAACTAATTTATTATGTAGCAAATACGCTATATTGCCAAAAGTCAGTGTACACCTGCCCATCACAACTGTATGAGCTTGTTTGGTATCCCTTCCAAAATAATGGGCATTAATATGGAGCACCTTTGTGTCTACAGCAGCTGACATTTTTCTGGGATACATTTTTCACAAGATTGTGGAGCATATCTGTGTGAAAATGTGCCTATTCAGCCAAAAAATAATTTGTGAGGTCAGCCAGTGATGTTGGATGAGACGGTATGGCTCACAATTGGTCTTCTAATTCATGTCTGATTCCAAAGGTGTTCAGTTGGTTGGGGCCAGGGCTGTGTATAGGCCACTCACTTTCCTCCTCATCAAACACATGAATCCATGTCTTCATGGACATCACTTTGTCGTGCTGGAACAGGAAAGGACCTTCCCCATACTGTTGCCACAAAGTTAAGCCCAATTACCTCAAAATGTCTTTGTAACCTTTAGCATTAAGATGACCCTTCACTGGATCTAAGGGACCTTGCCCAAACCCAGGCACACAACCCCATACCATTATACCTCTTCCACCAAAATTTACAGTGGACACTTAACATTCCAGCAGGTAGTGCTCTCCTGGCATAAGCCACACCCAGATTCTTCTATCAGACTGCCAGATAGTAAAGTGTGATTCATAACTCCAGGAACACATTTCCACTGCTCCAGAGTCCAGCGATCGTGTGCTTTACACCACTACAGCAGATGCTTGTCATTAAGTATGTTGATGTGAGGCTTGTGTACAGCTGCTGAACTAGGGAGATCTATTTCCTGAAGCTCGGTTCTTGTGCTGATGTTGCTTCTAGAGGCAGATAGGAACTTTAGTAAATGATTCTTACATGCTATGCGCTTTAGCACTCGGCAGCCACAATCTGTAAATTTGAGTAAATTCCCCCTATGTGGCTGAGATTCTGCTCCTAGATGCTTCTCCACTTCAGAACAATGTCAGTTATAGTCGAATGGGGCAGATCTAGTAGGGCAGAAATTTCACAAACTGACTCCTATGATAGTGCCACTGAGCTCTACAGTACCACCCATTGTACTGCCAATGTGTCTCTAGGGAGATTTCATGGCTATGTGCTGGATTTTATGCACCTGTGTGTCTGAAACACCTGAACTCAATAATTAGTAGGGGTGTACCAGATACTTTTGACTATATAGTGTATTTTGCAATGCTTAATGGCTGATCACATTTGACATAACTGATACAATTACATTGGTGATTGTACTAATGTAAAATAGTTTAATTTCTCCAGTCCAAATCAGCACACATATTTGAAGTGTTTTTGATGTTATGAGAGGGACTGAGCATGGGATTGGCTGTAAGTAGGATCCATACAATTAGATTACATTTTATAATTTACGTAGTGGTCCACATTCACGTAAATATGAATGCTGCTGTATTCTATTAAAAAACTGTGTAAACAGGAGACATCCACATAAATTAAACACCATATGTGGGTGAGAGAGAGGGATTTTTGCACCTGAAATTGCTGATTTTTCTCATTGAACCCCCCAAAATAAGCATTTTAATATATAATCGGTTTTGTGTATACAGAGAGATAACATGAGCAGGTCTGGGTTTTTTTTCAGGCTCAGCCAGAGGTTTGTCTTTGTGAACAATAGGTAATCATTTTAATGAGCAAAACCAGCTACTTCATATACAAAAATAAACAAGAAGGGACAATTTCCCATACATTTTATACTCTGCAGCAAGTATAACAAGTCATTTGAAACACATTAAAGAGCAAATCAATTTTAGAGTACTTAACTAAACGAAACAAACATAACATTTTACTTTTGCAAGACATAGCAGCCTTGCCTGGGTCTGGTTCAAGAATTAACCCACTTTGCCACATGTGACATTTTTAAATTAATTATATACGATAAAATATCGTCAATATTAAAGGGATGGTAAAGTCAAAATGTACCTTTTGTGATTCAGATTAAGCATTTCATTTTTAACAACTTTACAATTTACTTCATTATCATTATCTAATTTGCTTTGTTCAAGTGGTATCCAGTGTTGAAAAACATACCTAGGTAGGATGGGAGCTAGCTGCTGATTGGTGGCTGCACATATATCTTATATTATAATTGGTTTACCCAATGTATGATGTATAGATAGATTAAGGAGACGCCTCATAGGATGAGTAGTTCCTATATACTATCAAAGTGAAGACAAGGAGCAACTCACAGATTAGGTGTCACTACACACAGTGCACATGGTGTGTACTGGAGAATATCTGTCCCCCCAGCTGGAAAGTCCTGGATATTGCCACCAATTTTGCCCAAATAACAGTTATCTGCCCCCACAATCCCTCGCCCACGTCAGGTAGAGATTCCAAGAGTCGTGATATCACTGTCAGCACGGCAGCTACCGTCCAAGCAATTCAAAGCTGCCTCTCTTTCAAGCTGGGGAGTTGAATGCCAGCACGTATCAACATCATAAGGCAAAATGATACAAGAAGAGTTCCCATGGGATTGATGGCAACAATGATAATCTATACACCACTGTGTGTGAAATAAGAGAAAAATTACTTAAAGGGACACTGAACCCATTTTTTTTCTTTTGTGATTCAGATAGAGCATGCAATTTTAAGCTACTTTCTAATGTACTCCTATTATCAAATTTCTTCATTCTCTTGGTATCTTTTTTTGAAAAGCAAGAATGTAAGTTTAGATGCCGGCCCATTTTTGGTGAGCAACCTGGTTTGTTCTTGCTGATTGGTGGATAAATTCAGCCACCAATAAACAAGTGCTCTTGAGGGTACTGAACCAAAAATTGGCTGGCTCCTTAGCTTAGATGTCTTCTTTTTCAAATAAAGATAGCAAGAGAACAAAAAACTGCATGCTCTATCTGAATCACGATAGAAAAATTTTGGGCTCAGTGTCCCTTTAAAGTTAAAATAGTTATTGGTAAAAGCAACACATTTCTCAATGCTACATGCACTGTTTCTTCAGGCCTCTTCTTTTGCTATCCTTTGTTGAAAAGCATACCTAGGTAGGCTCAGGAGCAGCAATGCACTACTGGGAGCTAGCTGCAGATTGGTGGCTGCTGATAAATAAGTATGCAAAAATTCAAAAGAAGTGAAACCACTCCTCCTCTGTGCAAGCTGCTGTAAGGTAACTGCCAAACCTTATGTAGAGCAAATCCAAAACAGAAGTTAGCAGCACTGTCCAGGCTTTATTTAAAAGACCTTTATTTCAAAAAGACTGGGTCAAAAAAAATACAATGTTTCGGGGTCAACACTTAAATGTACATATCACCTAAATGACATAAGATATTGTTGTTTACACTGGGTGTCATCGCCTCTCCAAACTGTCCCATTTCACAGATGCAAATAGACAAATATTCAGAAATTCAAACCTTCTCCAGTCCCAAGCAGTTTGGATAAAAAGTTTTTATAGCTGTAACATAATTTTTTTTTTAGATTTTAAAGTCACTGAGCAAGCAAGAGCCACTTTTCTCCAAATTCAAATTTTATGAAATAAGAAAGAAGAGAGAAAAAGAAAAAAATTATCCCAAATTTGTTTAAATTTCTTGCTATGTTTGGATATAATTTGTAATAATCTCCCTAGAGACCTTGAATTGGAGTAATACTCTAGTAATTGGGTCTAACTTTGGGAGCAGTGCGTAAGCATGAAACTGAACATTATAACAAATAGACTCAGCTCACAAGGAGTGTGAGCTGAATTCAAAAAAATATGCTTCTATGCACTGTTTGTGTGAGACCTCGTGTGTTGACACAAGACGTCTCACACAAACAGTGCATAGAAGCATATTTTTTTGAATTCAGCTCACACTCCTTGTGAACGGAGTCAATTTGTTATAATGTTCAAATTTTATGAAGTCTGCTAAAAAAATGTTTTAACTGTATATCAATAGTCAATTTTTAACCAAATCTAATCATGCTTATGCAATAAATAACCAATAAACATATCAACTCACTAACAATAAGGACCTACTTATGGCAATTAAATAAGTTTTTTTCTGTTAGTTTTAGTCTCCTTGCAATACACATAGTTACCTACCAATAAGTACTAAAAAGCTACTTTCTAAACAAAACAACACAGTCAACATATGTGTTTACTTAATAACATGATAAAAGGATAAAGTAATTATAAGGAAAAGCAGAGCTGTAAAAGTGATTTGCATTCAAATGAAATCCCTGTTGATCTTCTATTGGGTTTTCTGTTCATCTCTCTTGACCCTGTGACAGGATTAATGAAGAATCTTATTTTGTTTGCAGTTATTGTGACATCCTTAGAGTTTACTTTCCTGACATACTTAGTTTTAAATCAACCCAATAGGTAAATAGGTTGAGACAGCCTGCAACGGTCTGTGGCTAGTGGAATGTTACAGGCTTTTTTTTTTTCACAGGAAACATCTTTGATGAGGACAGCATTAATTCTTTAAGAACTTTGTCCCACAACAATAAATAAATCTGTTAAAAACCAATAATTCATTGAAGTTCTTCAATGATTGCTCCCTCCTACTTGTAAGATGTCTTTTGATGTCTTGTATGAAAGTCAAACAGCAATTTTAAACATTATTTTTTAATAGTTTAAAAAGAAAGTGCTTTCATCATTTTATTATTGAACTATTGCTTGCATATAAATATATGTTTAACCCCTGCAAGAGGTTTAAACACATAGTTAAAGTCAGATTCAGATCAGCAATGCATTACTGGTAGTTAGCTGAACAAATCTAATGAGCCAATGACAAGTGGAATATATGCATAGCCACTAGTCACCAGCTAGTTCTCAGTAGTACTCTTCTGCTCTTAAAAGGACAGTTCACCCAAAAACTTTCTCCCCTTTAAATTATTCCCAATGATCCTTTTTACCTGCTAGAGTGTATTAAATTGGTTGCAAGTAGCTCCTTTACTCATATTTCAGCATTTGAAATAGCTGATTTAGCTTGTGGTTTCCCAACCTATACTGAAAGTTTTGATACTGGCGTATACGCTATTGACAAGCCTAAGTAAACACAGCCCACAGAAGAGATTACATTCTCAGTGGGGGGCATGATTTAAGTAATAAAATGATAATTTTCCATTGTTCTCTCTAAGTATTGAGCTTTGGTGTTCCAGACAAATATAAGATAAGGAAGCAAGTCTGTGTACATAAAAGTGATAACATAAAGAGATCTGATATTACCTGAAGCTCAACCCATTGTAATAGGCTGTGGTTTCAAAGCACAAAACCAGCTACTTCAGACACACAAATTTCTCAAATATTTTATACCCTGCATTTGATATAACAAGTCATTTAAAATACATTTATGGAAAAACAATTTTACAGTGTACTGTCCCTTTACGCAGGTATGATTTCAACAAAAGGTACTAATAGAATTAAGAAAATGCTTTATCTGAATTGTTAAAGTTTGATTTTTACCTTCAAGTCCCTTTAATGAAACATAAAATAAATTAGGAGAGTATAAAGGTAGTTTGTAAGCGTTTAATGATTATTATATAGTCAGGTTATATCATAATGTTCAGCAAATATTCAGTACACAGTCTGCAAAAATGTGGTGAACTTAAAGTATAGAAAAGTATATGAAAAACTTAAAATACAGACTTGGAAATGTATGATAAATAATGTTTAAAACCTTTATTTAGCCATTTAAAATAGCTGCTATTGTCTGTTGGCAATTTCAATACAGCAGTATTGGCTATAGAAAAGCTATGTACAAAGACATAGCAACGGAAATGATCTTCCCAGTTGGGCAAATGGGAGAGCGCAGCTCATTTGAA
The DNA here is from genome assembly GCF_027579735.1 of Bombina bombina. Classification (NCBI taxonomy): domain Eukaryota; kingdom Metazoa; phylum Chordata; class Amphibia; order Anura; family Bombinatoridae; genus Bombina; species Bombina bombina. Next base: position 1,066,713,366 of record NC_069499.1, read on the forward strand.
AGGATATTCCTGCTTTGAATACATTGGCCTCTAGTTATTAAGGTCTGGCGGACCTGACCCGACACTGCAACACTGATCAGGTCCGCCAGACCTCGCTGAATACGGCGAGCAATACGCTCGCCGTATTCAGCATTGCACCAGCAGCTCACAAGAGCTGGTGCAACGCCGCCCCCTGCAGACTCGCGGCCAATCGGCCGTCAGCAGGGGGTGTCAATCAACCCGATCGTACTCGATCGGGTTGATTTCCGGCAATGTGTGTCCGCCTGCTTCATAACTGCTGTTTCTGGCGAGCCTGCAGGCTTGCCAGAAACACGGGGCATCAAGCTCCAATCGGAGCTTGATACCTATGCCCCAATGTATTTTTATCAGCTGAACATTGTCCTTTTAAAGACTACCATTTCCAGTTTCATTAGAAATCTGCAACAATCAATGGCACCTGATATTTTGGTGGTGCAGTAATGTTGCACACTGCTTTCTTTTTAGCAATAGTAATTTTTAAGAGATACAGAGATTAGGCAATGCAAAAAAAAAAATACACTTTTATCAGACATACACAAATGCATTGAGCATCCAGCCGGCAAGTTTAAAATATAGGGGGAGTTACATTAAAGACAGTCATCATTTTCAACAGGCTTTGTCATTAAAGGGATGTTAAACAGTCTGTTTCATTGTTCTAATAAAAAAAAAGCACATGAGGTGGCTTATACTTAATAGAGATCACTGCAATATGCATTATCATATTAAATGGATTTTACCTTTTACTTCTTTTTTACACTTCATTTGTGCAATGTCCTTTACTTCCCGTCGCAGCCTTACAAGGAGTAGGCCTCTGCTGGAAGGTTAATTTTAGCCCAGTGTCATAAAACTTCTGGAGTGACATGAGCTGACTTACTGTAAAGTGAATAAACTAGATAACAGGGAGTCAGGTTTGCCCATGCTCAGATCAGTCCGAATTTAAAGTTGCCAAGATGTCAGCTGTCTTGTCTCATCGAGGTCAGCGGCTAAGTCCAAGGGAACACCGTTTAATATCCCTTTAAATTTAATGTCAACATTATTATGACTTTCAAATGCTCACAAAGATAACAGATTTTCTTTTTGTGCCATCCCTACTATGGTCGCCAATGATGACTTTCAGCTCCCTAAGAAACTGACAAAGTATACAGTAGTATATGAAAAACAAATCAACTTTATTTAACATTTTGATATAGTTTGCTGCAACAAAATTCTTCATATAAATCATCTTCGTTCATACGGCATTCAGCAACACTTTCTACAAATCCATGAATTCTATTTCTCAAGGCACAGTGGGAGTTAAGATATTAAGCTGTAAGATGCATCACAATTAGAGTATAAGAATACAAAATTAAATGTTTGTAATGAAGATTTTACATGTTGTAAAAATAAGGGACATTATACACCAATTTTCATTTAACTGCATGTAATAGATACTACTATAAAGAACAATATGCACAGATAGTCAGATACTAATATAAAAATCCAGTATAAAACCTTTTTAGAAACTTAAATAGAAGCTCCCAATTTAGCACTGTTGATGAGATTAAGCTGGGACACCCTCTGAAAGGGCCTGAGAGCAGACCCACCCCCTCCTCCTCTGCATATGGAAAGACCCATTATACAAACAGAAGCAATCTAAAGTCTGCAGACATCAGTATACATCTAAATCTTTGGGGCTTGGTTAGGAGTCTAAAACTATCCATTTTTACAAAAACACTGCCAAATGGGCTATATAAATGGATCATCTACAAAACGTTTATAAAAGGAAAAATCTAATGTACAATGTCCCTTTAAGAACAGATAAATAAGGCAGCCTGAGATACTGGGAAATAAGGGAGATTCCTGGAAATAATGGAGGTTGGCAATAATAGCTGCCGTTGAATTCAAACATTATTTTTTATTTAGGTTACAATGCAACCAATTACAATTTCCAACTAGCTGACATCAAAGTGCAGAAATGTATATCTCCCTTTAGTAGAATGCCCCTTACAAAGGGACGGAACTACAGGGAGTGCAGAGGTCGCAACTGCGACTGGCGCCCCAAGGGTGGGGGCCCAGCTTAAAAAAAAATGTTGACCTGCCACTGCCTGCACTGATATCATGTGAGTGTGAAGTGATGCTTCACTAGTGTATCTGACTACAGGGGTTAGTGTTTCTGTTTTACCCATTGGTGTTTATGTGTGTGTATGTATGTATGTGACTGTGTGTGTATTTATGCATATATGTGTGTGTGTGTATGTTTGTAGAACCAGCAAATTACAGAACTTGTTACTACAGCATGGGGGGGGCGGGGGGTAAACAGTGTCACTATACAGTACCACTATATACAGTACGGGGGGGCTGGACCATGTCACAAACTACTGTGTTCACTTTATAAAGTACTGGGGCGGGTAGGGTCAGGCCAGCCATCTTACTTGCAGGTTACAGACTGTGTCACTAACTCACCATATGCAGGACTGGTGGGTTAAACAGTGTCACTATATACAGTAATAGGGGGTCAGACCATCTCACAGACTGTGGGCACAGGGTACCTCCTTTTGCAGACATGTAATCTGATTCACATTTTTTTCTCTATGTTAAATGTAAAAAAAAAAAAGAGTCTTGCACCTGGGCCCTGTGGTTTCTAGTTATGCCTCTGTCCTTACAGCTAATATTACTACATTTGAAATATTATATATTATTGTAATAAAGATTTAACAATTATATAAGATTCTGTAGCATGAGCAAAGGAAATGAACATAAAAGTGTAAAAACAAAATGCACTACAGGGTACCATATCTAGTGAGTCAATTACAAGAAACATATGTGTGTAGCAACCAATTACCAGCTTGCTCTCACCAGCGCTTACCTAGGTATGCTTTTCAACATAGGATATCAAGAGAAAAATAAAAAATGTATAATAGGTTATGTATTTAAAATGCTTAAAGGGACAGTGTCTGTAAAATTGTTTTCCCCTTAACGCATTTCAAATGAGTTGTTATAACAGCTCCAGAACATAAAATATATGGGAAATTGTTAATTTAGGCTTTATTTTTGTATATGAAATAGCTTTTTTTATTAATTGAAAACACAAATCATTGAAAAGGGTTGCAGAAAGAGCAGACCTTATTATACATTTTTTTAAAAGCCAAAATGCCTCCTAGTTTTATCTCTGTATCTATACACAAAAGCTGATACTTACAGCAATTGAAAATTAACATTTTTGTACCTGAATTTTCTACCCTGCAATGCTTCTAATTTTGTTAAAATCTCATTTATTTAGAGAATACAACAGTATTCATATTTTCAGTATAGTTGGTTGTTTTAGTAGGCAAAATTAGCTATTTCAGGTGACAATAAGGAAAAAGGGGCTATTTGTAAACAATACATTCCAGCAGGTAAAATAGATCCATATGAACACATTAAAGGGGGAAACCTTTACAGTACACTGCCCCTTTAATATGAACCATGAAAGTTAAAGGGACATGAAACCCAAATTTTTTCTTTCATGATTTAGACAGAGCATACAATTATAAACAACTTTCTAATTTACTTCTATTCTCTATTTTGCTTCATTCTCTTGATATTCTTTGCTGAAAAGCATATCTAGATATGCTTAGTAGCTGCTGATTGGTAACTGCACATAGATGCCTCCTCTGATTGGTTCACTGTGTGCATCGCTATTTCTTCATTAAAGTATATCTAAAGAATGAAGCAAATTAGGTAATAGAAGTAAATTGGAATGTTGTTTAAAATTATTTTCTCTACCTTAATCATGAAAGAAAATGTTTGGGTATAGTGTCCCTTTAAGAAACACTAAAGTCAAAATTAAACTTTCACATTTCAAATAGATGTGCCTACTGAGCATGGGCAAGAAATGACAGAATGTATGTATATGCATTTTGTGATTGGCTGATAGCTGTCCCGTGATAATATTGGAAGCAAAATGGAACTAAGTTTGAAATGTATTAGAAAAAAAATCTGCTACTCATTTGGACTAATTGCTTTTGCATTGTCTATTTATTATGCATTTGTTGACTATACTATTCTACTGTGTTTAATGGTCCATTAATGTAGAGTTTCATGCTCCTTTAAACAAAGTGTTTGATATATATATGTTATTAAAAATAGTTTATTACATTTTTTTTATATTTTCATATCTTTTGTAGCTGAGTTGATAAGAGGTGAAATAAACCCTCACAAAACAAGTGTTTTATACAACTGACTAAGCCAAATACTAAGAAACACAAATTTTCTTCTAAAAACTTTTATGTTGCTGAACATCAAATTACATTCAGAGTTGGTTTACTCTTAAAACTAATAGCATTTCCAGGTGTTTGTAAAAAGAGATGAATATGTATACAATGCTGCAGAGAAAAGGACACCGTAGGTATTTTACACTAGATCAATTTAAAGGATATGAAACCCAAAAAGGTTATTTTGTGATTCAGTGCATACAAAATTAAAAAAAAGTTTCCAATTTACTTCTATTATCAAATTTGCTTAGTTCACATGGTATTCTTTGTTGAAAAGATAGCTAGGTGGGTATCTGGAGCAATACATGGGCAGAAAGGGTTGATTTATTAAGCTGCAGAGGATAGGGGTGCACATACGTGCCCCTGTCCGATGCAGCTCGCCTCTGGTGGGCTGAATACCGCTGCTGGAATTCAGCATTGCACATAAGCACTATTTTGCGATCGCGGGTGGGCAGGAGCTGTCAATCTCCCGGTCGGACGAGCCCGGGGAGATTGAAATTCGCCTCCTAAGATGTGGCGAAAGGTTAGGGTCTGATGACCGCTGCTTTATAAATAGGGACTCACTCTTGTGAGAACCTGCAGTTGAAGGCAAGAGTTTGATAAATTGACCCCATAGTGCTACCATCTAGTGATCTTGCAAATAAATAACCTTCTTGCAAATTGCTGCCTTATAGTGCTCCAGACATGTGCACGCTCCCGAGCTTACTTCACTGCTTTTCACAAAAGATACCAAGAGAACAAAGAAAAATTGATAATAGAGGTAAATCAGAAAGTTGTTTAAAAATGCATGCTCTATCTGAATCATGAGAGAAACATTTTGGGTTTCATATCCTTTTAACAACACTCTTTATCTCCATTTTAACTATTGTAATGTAAACTTGCTCATTTAAGGGTATATATCAAAGTTATTCTTTTATTTATTTATTGCTGTTGGGAATCATGTGAATAAATATACGCTGCTTCTACTCCAGAACTTTTATTGTTAAAAATGATAGATAATTCCTTTATTATCTATTTCCCAGTTTTGCACAACCAACACTGTTATATTAATACACTTTTTACCTCTGTGATTACCTTATATCTAAGCCTCTGCAGACTGCCCCCTTATTTCCATTCTTTTGACAAGCATGCATTTTAGCAAATCAGTGCCCTCTCAAAAGTAACTCCACCGGCATGAGCACAATGTTATCTTTATTGCACACATAAACTAACCCCCTCTAGCTGTCAAAAACAGTCAAAGGCATTCAGATAAGATGCAGCCTTCAAGGGCTTAGAAATTAGCCTATGAGCCTACCTAGGCTTAGCTTTCAACTAAGAATACCAAAAGAACAAAGCACATTTGATGATAAAAGTAAATGGGAAGTTGTTTAAAATTATATAACCTATCTGAATCCTTTAAGAAATTATCAATTGCAGTGGATGAGGAAGATTCTTAAAAAGTTAAATATCCAGTCATTCAAAACAAAAAATAAAACCGGATCCAAATGTCTATTGCGTTTAAAACATAAAATCATTTAAAAAGTTTAAAATTATGCAACGTTCCAGCAAGGTCTGAATATCATGCAACCTTGTGTACTTTTAATTTATTTAGGGTTTTTTCTTTTTTTTGGTTACTTTTTTTTCTAAATCTTTGAGATTCTCTCTAACACCATATAGTTTTATAAAATAAGTAAAAAAAAACTAAAAAAATCAACCAAAGACAAATCTCATACAATTTTTACCTCACTGACATATTTTCTTGACACATCTCCTTTGATAATTGTTATAATTTATTGTTGTTATTTCTTCAAGGTGAAGAGGTTATTTCAATTGGTTCTGCTGTCAATGAAATATGTTCCCTATGATTGACCTGTGTGTGATGTCTTCACATGATAAACTTGGAATAGACAGCTAAGATGTCTGCTTTCATTTGTATGCCTTTTACCTTACGATAAGTTGCTTAGCAGCTGTTGACTCTTATGAGCGTTCCAAGATGAAACAGACAAGGAAGGTCAGGTGTTCGGCCCACCAACTGTAAATATCGTGACAGCACATTTCTGAAATGACAGGCAGAACCAAGCAGAAAATTTCCATTTCTAACCAGATACATTAAGTATCTATTTTACTGAAGCAAGGAACAAAGCATGCAGCTGTCCAACTATCACATAGGATTCTTTAGTTCTTTCCCACATCTTTTTTTCTCCCAAATTTACATGCTTTCAATGGCTCTTGTACACATTACTGTATGAGTCATGTGTGCCAAGCATTGTTCTATTAATGTGCAAACGTTCTGTAATATTGTACAGTTTCCATCAGTGCTTTATTTCATTATTTTACACTTTTCTTTATAGCAATCACTGAATGAGAAAATATTTCTTATGAAAGCCCACTCAAAGCTGTTTTATATATTGGTAAAAATTAGTCAGTAGTAAAGTACGTCTGAATTCATAGGAATTAATCACTACCTTGGATTTTCTACAAGCCATAGCATCTGCTTGAAATATTTAGATTTTGTTCTCACGGACCTTTATAAATATATATATTTTTTTTTAAAGAAATGTCATAGTGAAAATAAGCCAACCATTCTGATGCATACACAAATTTTAGAAATTAATTATGTCATGCAGAGATTGGTCCTTCATTAAACAAGCCAGAATGTTACCCCCTAAGCATTTGCTTCAATAAACCAATCATATTGCTGTCATACCGATCATAGTCAGAGTTCCCTTCAGGAATCCAAAATATCTGTGAACATAATCAGAGATCCTATGCATTACAACATGAGCATTCCTACTACATATTTTTAAAATAATACAGTTGTGTTCTTTGAGGCCTTAAAATATTTTTAGTGGAAATGACGATGTTCTAAAAAAAATGGCTCTCAGATTTAGGGCTACATTTTTACTAAACTAACAATTTTAGGCAAGATTTTACTCTTCTCAGACTCGATTTAATTGAATTCTGTCATCAATGTAACATCTCTACAATTCATCCTTAACGTGAAACACCAAGAAAATGTTAAGTTGTTACAGCTTCTTACTTTGTCTGAAAGATTGTAATATACTTGTTAATGGCGTTCCTATTATCTGCCTCACCATCAGCAATAGCAGCTGCAGTTTGCTGCCCCTCCCTACACTGGTTCTCCATGTACGACAGAATTCAATCCAAGATACTTATCCTACAAATCTCCCCAGGAAGTGTGAATCCTACAAATCTTACACCTAGAAATATTTCCACACTAACTCCAGATACTTCCCAAACAAACTTCCAATATTAATGCCCTCCCGCCATGTTTCATGTCATAACTTCTCCAGTGCTGCACCCATTTTGTGGAACCTCTACCTTGTTATATATAATAGATTTAAGCTTTCTTAACTGCCTCAAAAAATAGTCATCTTCATATCCCACCAAAATAAAACCTCAAGCTGGCTCTTTTACTTGCAGCTTTAGGTATGAATCCCACAGCTTCTTTCTTACTCATCCCTAAAACTTAAGAGTTTAAACTTTTTCATGCTATATCTGCCTGCTTCACAATGCTGGTGTCTTACTTTGTGTAGCCCCTTGGTCACATGCATCACAAATAAATTATACTATTAGTAATAATAGTAATAATAATGTATATAAAAGACCATAACACAGCAGTAGTATGTCAATATTTCCCATGTTATAAATAAAGCTTGGTCTTTGTTATATTAAAGGACTATTTAATTCAGTAGAATTAAATAATTAACAATTACATATTCAAAAGACAATGCTATAGCACTTACTCTGAATTTCAAATAAGCAGTAGATTTTATTTTAACACATTTCTTTTTTCTCCCATTTTTTCAGCCCCTTTTATCATGTGACAGACATCAACCAATCACAGACTACTTTAAGTATACCATGTGAGCTTGTGCACATGCTCAGTAGGATCTTGTTCCACAGAAAGTGTGAATATAAAAGGACTGCAAAATTTGCTAATAGAAGAAAATTGGAAAGATGTTCTATCTGAATCATAAAAGTTTATTTTGACTTGAGTGTCCCTTTTTACTGAATATTGCACAGGATCATTGTGAAAATTACTGCAAACCATATACAACATTTGAGTGTGTGATCACATCATAATTTTCAAATTCATCAGATCGTAAGATAAATACTGGCATGAAGATATTCTACTTACATACACAGCACAAAGTCAAGTTTATATACTTTTTATTCAAACCAATTTACCAAAGTATAATAAATCAATGTTTCTGCAACACTTCTCTAAATAGACCTCTTCTGCAGTCTCTTTAGTCTAGCTCGGTGTGTTAGTAGCGCCATCTAACCCTAGTTATATTATGATGCCTTTATCATAGTTATTGCATCTCACCTACAACTTCCTTTGTTCTGATTATTTTATGTATGGTGTTTTGTACAATTAATATATTATAACTATATCATTTGACTGATGGGTTAGGAATTAAAGTGAAAGGGACACTCAAGTGAAAATAAACTTTTATGATTCAGATAGAACATGCAGTTTTAAGACACTTTCCAATTTACTTCTATTATTACATTTTGCACAGTCTTTTTATATTCACTGGGGAACAAGATCCTACTGAGCATGTGCACAAGCTGACAGGGTATACGTATAATAGTCTGTGATTGGCTGATGTCTGTCATAGAATATAGGGGGGCGGAAAATGGGGGGAAAAAATTGTCAGAATAAAATCAACTGCTTATTTGAAATAGTAGGTGTTAAGTCATTGTCCTTTTATTATGCACTTGTTAATTATGCAATTATACTGCATTGAGTGGTCCTTGAAGTATAAAAAAGTGTTAATTGAAAAGCCTTTTATATAATTTAATATTTTGAGTTTTTAATATAGTTGCATTAAGCACTACATAAATACATTAACATTAACAGGTACACTCCTATATACACTATCTAATAAAAATGATTCACATAAATATAAAAAAAGTATAATGGTTAAAAGGTATACAGCATATGACAAGGTATTTGAATGGAAAGGGCTATAATGTATATACATACATATGTACACATATAAACACAGATATACACATATATACACATATATACATAAAATAATGTTTAATACAATGTATTATTTAATAATGTGTTTTACTGTATATGTTCTGTAAATATTTTATATTTCGATGTTCTTCACATAGAGGGAAATGTTCTATGTATTTTTAAATAAATATTCCTGTATATATCTATACCTATAGAGAGATAGATAGATATTTTACAAAAAAAACCCATCAGATAGAAATAGAAATATATACCGTATTTAAAATTAAATAGAATTTTTTTTCCATGTGAAGAGCATTGGAATGTAAAATATTAATAACTATATTCGGGTTAGAGCTGTAGATTTAACTCCTGTCGGGTTAGCATGCAAATTATATGTTTTTCTAGTTTGCGCTCTCCATTAAAGTCTCTGGGCAGAAGAAGTTAGCGCGGTCACGATATCCGTTAGAGCACTTCGGCTTTTGCATGATTGCAAACATTTTACTTGCAACTGGTAATACACGTGCGGGTTAGTTTACTTCTGGTGGTGTTCGTGCACGAGCAAAAGCACTAAATAGTGTGCCACTTGTAGTCTGGCCCTATGTGTATGTGTATGTGTGTGTAATACAGAATCTCTATGTAAATAAAAGAGAAAATATTAGAAATTTAATGAGATTATAACAAATATAATAGATTATATCAAATATACAAATATTGAAAAATAAAGAATATAGCATTCTCTTTAGTTGGCTACACTGCTTAAATATCTGAGAAATGTCTAAAGAATCTTCAGAGAGAATTCTGAGTTCAGCAAACAGGTTTCCATATACAAAGTCATCTACAAAAAGAAAATTAAATTGTAAAATGAGACAAGAACATAGATAGGATTCGTGATGAAAAAGAACCAAAAGAAATTTGGACTAAAGCAAGGAAAAATTAACACGATTATTTGTAAAAACACATACAGAATATTCTGTACATTTGAGGCTGGCACCCTACTTACCTTTGACTTCTTTTTCCATGAGGCTAGCTTCAGGCAAACCACAGTCTTGTTCACTCATCATTTAAAGTTGTTTGCTTCATGGTACAGCTTTTTATGACATAAAAATTGTTAAGCTTTGAGGATTGCTTAAAAGTTAAATTTGATCTTAGTGTTGCCATTCTTTTGTAAATATGAGATTATGGTAGGTTTCAGAAGGATGCTATAACTGCAATAATGAGTGGAATAGGGCTTACTTTAAATGCAGTGGAATAGATTCTAATTTTGCCACTAATTGTGGCGGAAAACCTTTTTCCCTACACAGAATCTTAAACCAATATTACCTTCCTGTCTAAATTTAAATTATTGAATATTTTACAGCCTTTGAAATAGGTCAGTAATTTTCCTTGGAACATCTGTATTTCTTATACGGTAAAATCCATAATCATAATGGGTACAATATTGTTTAGTATAATGACAAACCCCCTCAGACACTTGTAATAATTGTTGTGGAGATTAAGGTCTCCATTTATCAAGCTGTGGATACAGATCTGGAGCTCCTGCAATGCAGTCTCAAGACCGCTGTTTCTTAACTTCTCTGCCAGCTCTGAGCTGGGGGTCTGAAGTCACCTCAGACACAACTTGCCGCACAAGAGAAGTGGGTGGTATTAAATGAGCAACTTCTTGTGCAATGATAAATGCAGGCACTAGACCAAAATCACGGGCAGACAGATGACCTTATGAATAAATGGAGCCCTTTATTAAAGTTGAAGTTAACCCTTTCTGTTACAATCACCTATCCCATGAATAAACATATTAGACGTAACCACACCATCACCAGTTATGCTGTTTCCACGTACTATCACATCTCAATACTAGGGATGGGCGAATGTGTTTATATTCAAATTCGAATGTTAGAACGAATGTTATTGTAGAAATTCAATTTACATACTAGAATGTTAATAAGAACGAATATTCTTAAAAATTCTAATATATCAAATGTTACAGTTTTCGAATGTCACATTCGATTTTGAATGTGACTTTCGAATTCGAATGTCACATTCGAATGTCACATTCAAATTTGAATATTACATTTATAAAACACAATTGTAGACTAGAAATACTATTTCGAATTCGAATGTCACATTCGAATTCGAATGTCACATTCGATTTCGAATGTCACATTCGATTTCGAATGTCACATTCGATTTTGAATGTCACATTCGAATTTGAATATTACATTGATAAAACACAGTATTAGACTAGAAATACTATTTCGAATTCGAATGTTACATTCAAATTCGAATATTACATTTATTAAACACAGTTGTAAACTAGAAATACATTAATTTTTACTATTTATTGTTTGTCCTGTACTTACTTGTAGCATTTACTTTTGTGCATGTTTTTACTGCTTACTTGGCCTGTGTAACTATGCTGAACCCTTGCATCCTGATCTGACACTTTGGTTTTTCTGACCATGTTAAATCTGTGCTACCTGCCCTGATCTCCTAGATTGTCTTATCCATCTGAACCTGTACTGCCCTTCCTGATCCTTAGCTTGACTGATTTAGAGTTATACCTACTGTTTTTATCTGCACTTGTTCCATACATTTATATAATAAATGCCTCAGAACAGGGGTATATAGTGGTTAATATGGTGTAAAGTCTTTCAAAAACTTCCCAAAGCCAGAATGATATAACCCGCAATTAGAAAATAGCTTATCTCACAATGTCAACCCATTCAAAATACTTCTAAAAGAATTAGAATGCAAGCCTTTACCTCCATATTGTCTTTATTTTTTATCCACAGGAGTGAAACCTAACATCTTATATGTATACATCTTACATGTATGTTACCACTATCTTACATTAAAACGCCCTTCAACATTTAACCCAATTCACACTCAAGGAGAATATATTCAAGTTTTAAATCGCATATTAACAGAGGAATTCAATAAATACTTTGATTCTGGTACCAACAAAAAGAGGTTCAAATATAGGGTATTAGTGATAGGCAATCCTTGAATGAACTGAGAGATAATGACCAGCTAATCATTAGACAGGCAGATAAGGGAGGGGGATCGTGATTCAGGATAAAGGAGATTATTTATGAGAAGCTCAAAGGTTATTAAATGATAAATCTATGTACTCAAAACTATTAAGAGACCGAACAGTTGAGTACAACAAGAAATTATTGGAATTAATTACAGAAGCTAGAAATAGCGGGATTTTAAATAACGATGAGTATGGGTATATACATACCCCCTATCCGAAAATACCAATTTTTTTTTTTACCACATCCCTAAAATCTACAAAAATGTCATCAAACCCTCCTGGAAGACCAATTATTTTGGGTAGAAATTCCATTACAAACCACCTATCTGTATATATTGATTCATTATTTCAGCCCATCATTAAGCAAACAAGCTCTTACATTAAAGATACTTTAGAAGTAATCAACAAACTAGAGGGACTAGTGTGGGAACCAGATTGCATGTGGATGACGTGTGACATCACAGCACTATACATTAACATACCACATGAAGCAGGCCTAGAAGCTTTACGGTATATGGGAGAAAAATATAGTGAAATTCCGAATAAGCATTTGGCGTTTATTGAGGAAGGTCTGAGGTTCATACTAGATCATAACTATTTTTGTTTTAAAGGCACATATTATAGGCAGATTCAAGGGACCACTATGGGTACTACCATGGAACCCTTGTATGCCAATTTATATATGGCAACGTTTCAAGTCAAACAAATTTGGCACAATAATCCATTTTCTAAAAATATTGTCAAGTATTTCTGCTATATCGACAATATCATTTTGGTCTGGCAGGGGGACAGCCATAATGTCCTAGATTTTGTCAAATACATAAATAATAACAAATACAATTTAACGTTTACTGAAAAAATTTCAAATGATTTAATAGAATTTCTGGATGTGCAGTTGTTTGTGGATTCAGGAACCCAAACTGTCATGGTGAAAACTATAGAAAGCCCACAGACAGCAATGGATTTTTAAATGCTAGAAGTGGGCACCATAAAAGGTGGAAAGAAAATATACCATTTGGGAAATTCCGTAGAATCCGCCGCAACTGCACAAAGTTAGACCATTATAATAAGGAGGCCGATATTCTACCGAACAAGTTAATAGAGAAGGAGTATGATCCAGATCTTGTGTTGAAGGCACGTCAAAAGAGTGCACTGAGTCAGCAAGATACTTTACTGTCACACAATGTAAAGAAAAGTAGCACTCAAAAAAGGACAATTCAGTAAAGTTTATAACTAGGTACAGTGAGGGGGCATGTTTTATTAATAGAGTCCTCCATAAACATTGGGATATTTTAAAAGCTGATCCCATATTAAAAGAAGTGATAGATGATAAATCCCTAGTGGTCTTTAGAAGGAGTCAAAACTTAATGAACATTATAGCCCCTTCAAAATTAAAGGGATTAAAGAAGAAAAGAGATTGTAAGTCAGGCCGTTTGGATCAATAGCTAATGTTTAAACCAGGAACATACAAATGTGGACGGGCTAATTGCTACATCAAAAGATGCTGATGCGAACATATCCAACACATTAAAGATGGATTGAAAACACACAGTGTGTCTGAACACTTTATGTTTAACTTGTTTTTATTGATTTTATAAATAAAAGACAAGAAATAGATCAATTAAATTGAATACAGCATAGGTCTTGGTAATTTGACAATAACAAGAAAAATGGGTTGGTCAGTGCAGATGACATCACCTCGCCACAATACCTGGAGTTCTAAGATATTCCAAACTTCAATATGTATCTTTTAACATTTATTTAGAACTAACTCTTAACGTTCTATATAGTCCCATCTTCTCTTCCCCTCCCACTTGTTCCTCCAAGCCGGTCATCATTGTAGGAGTCACCTATGGAATCAGATCCCCTCTTAGCCCCTAATAATAGCATTTTGATGATAAGACCAGACCGTCTTGAGAAGGCATGACATTGAGACCAAATAACTATAGGTTCTTGTATCAACAAAAAGAATAAGAGATAGGACAAGAAGATAGATGAAGATATAGATATTGAATAAGAGCGAAAGATTTATAGTGTACTTGTATCCGTTATCCTTGTTTATAAAACTAGTTAGGTATTCCGAAATTACATTGGGCAAGTACAAGTAGAGTAAAGCGTAGAATAGAGAGCAAGGTAAGGTAAGACAGGGTAAGTTAGATTAGGCCACCCGGCCCCCCCCCCCCCCGATCAATGAAGTTACTATGTTCTTTGTTTCTGTAAAACAGTTATATAGCTAAGTTCCTGTTTAAAGTCCAGTAAAACCAGACTTTCTCAAATTGTGCTTGTGTATCTAGGATATGTGATGCAGATTCATACATTCGGTGGGTTAGTGAAATTTTATTCTTAACTTCCTCCCATGGAGGAGCATTCGTTTTCCAGTATTTTGCAATACTCATTCTAGTCACCGTACAGGTGATCTTAATGAAAGTGTTTATGTGTTTGTTGAATCGGGGCAGGGGTTCATGGAGGAGTGCTTGTGCCGGACTAAGTTGGATCCTCTCCTCTAGGATCACGCCCAGGAGGGAGGATAGAGGGACCCATGTGGGCTGGATTATATTGCAGTCCCACCACATATGGCGGTATGATCCGATTTCCCCACATCCTCTGTAACAGAGTCTATTGTTGGTGAGAGACATGTGTTGAGTTCTAATCGGGGTTAGGTACCATCTATACATAGTTTTTATAGTATTTTCCCGTAGATTCGCACTTAAGAGGCCTGCGCAAACTGAGTGAAATGTTTCATCCCACGCATCTTTATGTTTGTTTATGTCTAAGTCGGTTTCCCATGCATTGATTATTGTGGGCTTAGTGGAGTTGTTTAGTGCTTGAATCTCTAGGTACAGTCTGGAGATCATCTTTTTGGGTCTCTGTGTTGATCTTAATAAGATTTCTGTGGCCGTGAGTGTGTTGGGTCTGTGTAATTTCATATAATGTTGAATAGCTGAATTAACCTGAAGATACTGGTACCATAAAAGTCTCATTGGGGCCAGTTGTTCTTGAATTTGTGTGAATGTTTTAGATTTACTCCCTACTAACCAGTCTGCCACCCTATACAGTCCCTTATTTGCCCATTTATCCGCTACGTTACTGACTTCACTAGAAAGGAGATATCTGAGTGGGAGCATAATTGTTTGGGTAGGTAATATCTTCTGTTGTTTTGTTAGTAGAGACCATAGGTGTTTAGTATGATCCAGTATGTGTGAGTGGTATCTATTGGGAGTGTGTCCTGGGTGATTTTTGTTCCATAATATGTCGTCTGTATGAGTGGATCCCCCTAGATCGGCCTCCAGTTTGGTCCAAAGGACTAATTTCTCTCTTATTCCTAGGAGTAGTGTTTGTGCTAGTCTTGACGCTCTATAATATTCTAATAGGTTGGGGGCTCCTATGCCTCCTAGTGTCCTGTGTTTTGTTATTAATGAAGTTGGGATCCTGGCTGATTTCTTCCCTCTAATATATGCAATTAGTTCCGCTTGTAGCTTTTTTAAATCTGTTGTCGGGACCTCTATGGGAAGTGTCCTAAAAAGATATAGAAGGCGGGGTAGTACAGTCATCTTTACAGTCGCTAGTCTGCCCATCCACGAAAAATATGTTTTCCATTTATTCAGATCTTTCCTTGTATTTTTATATAAGACTTCATAATTATGTTTGTATAATTGGTTGATCTGGGGATTCAGATGGATCCCTAAATATTTAAGGGCATGAGTGGTCCAGGTCAGGTCAAAGTTGGATTCTATTAATTTTTTGGTGTGTTGTGGGAGACCCAGCGAAAGCGCTTCACATTTATCAAGATTAACTTTATAACCTGAGATCTGGGAGAACTCCTCTAGGGTTTTATATAAATTGGGTAGGGAGATGAGGGGTCTAGTTAGTGTAAGTAGGATGTCGTCTGCGAAAAGTGTTAATTTATATTCTTGGTCTCTAATCGTTACTCCTGAAATATCAATTGTCTGTCTAATTTTGGCTGCCAAGGGCTCTATGCAAATAGCAAAAATAAGGGGAGAGAGGGGACACCCTTGTCGTGTGCCATTTAATATAGGAAATGAGTTAGATTTGTAACCCGATATCGAAACCTGGGCTGAGGGGGATGAGTAAATCATATTTAATGCTTTGATAAATGCACCTCCAAAGCCCATTCGAAGTAAAACTGCTTTCATGTAATCCCAGTCTATTCTGTCGAATGCCTTCTCCGCATCCAACGAAAGGAGCAGAGAAGGCACTTGATTCACTCCCACATAATCTATAATGTCCAAAAGCCTACGTACGTTGTCAGGGGCCTCCCTATCTTTGACAAAGCCCACCTGGTCTAGATGGATTAATTTTGGTAAGATGACTTTCAACCGATTAGCCAGGATTTTAGTAAAGATCTTTAGATCCTGATTGATCAGTGAAATAGGCCTGTAACTAGAACAGAGTTTGCGATTTTTCCCAGGTTTCGGTATTACCACTATTCTGGCTCGCAGAAGGTCGTCCGGGATAGAATGGCCTTCTAGTATATAATTACAAAAGTCAGTGAGGTGAGGTACCAATAATCCCTTAAAAGTTTTGTAGTATTCACTGGCGAAACCGTCTGGCCCTGTCGCTTTCCCTGACTTAAGGTCTTTAATGACGCCTAGGACTTCCTCTCTAGTCACCGGGGTATTTAAGTTATTTAAATCTTCTTCCGAGAGGGAAGTTAATTCTGTTTCCTCTAAGAATTTCGTGGTCTGAGAGGCCACCGCCTGTGTGTGTGATACTTTATTCCCATCATAAAGTTTCCCATAGAAGTCCGCAAAGGCCTCCACTATGTGTTGGGGGTGAGACACTGAATTGCCGGATGGGAGCAAAATGGACATGATGGTGGATGCCTTACACCGTTCTCTTAATTTATGAGCCAAAAACTTATCCGGTTTATTGGCATATATATAGTATTGTGTATAAAGTTTCTGAATTGCCCTAGTTGAATGTTCCTTTAGAAGATTAGCTAGGTGGGATCTTTTTGTTTCTAAGGAGGACAGAATGTCTTTTCTCTGAGTGAGTCTGTGTCTGGTCTCTAAATCTCTAATCTCATTGTGGAGTTGCGAGAGTAGTGTTCTATGGTTTCTATTTCGTATTGTCTTTTCTCGAATGAGAAGGCCTCTGAGGTATACCTTGTGAGCTGCCCAGGGGGAAGTAGGGTTAGTTGTGGAGTCTTTATTTAAGTCCCAGAATTCTTTTAGTGATTTGCTCAGTTTTTCTTTAAGTAAGGGGTCCTTTAACTGTTTGGGGTCATATGTCCATGTCCGGGTTCTGCCAGTGTCAACAAGTCCGTCAAGGTGCAGCATCAGTACAGAATGGTCGGACCATACACAGGGGTGGATTGTCGACTTATTGTAGAGGGGTTGTAAAATTTGGCTAGTGTAGATGTAATCTATTCTGGTGTATTGTTTATGCGCTGAGGAGTAGAATGTTACATCTGATGTTTGTCCATACAACGTGGACCAGGAGTCTAATAATGCATGTGAGGTCAGGTGGTCTTGTATGACATTGACTAGTCTGTTATGTCTAAGCTGTTTAGGCGATAATTTGGCGTCTGTGTCTATATGTTTGGTCATAGTAATATTAAAGTCTCCTGTTAATATTATTTTGTGCTGAGACCAATTAGTGATCAGGTTGGATATATTCTGGAAAAAGACATGTTGATTATCATTGGGGGCATAAACATTGCATAGGATGACATCCGATTCCTGTAAACGCCTTTTAACTATAATATACCTCCCTTCTTTGTCTGCTACAGTGGATTCGTGTTCAAATGATAAGCCAGAGTGGATCAGGATTGAAACTCCTCTTTTTTTGGAATCTGTGGTTGCATGATAGTGTTGGGTGAAGTGCTTAGCCCAATATTTTGGAATAATATTTTGAGTGAAATGTGTTTCCTGGAGGAATATGAGGTTAGCTCCTAGATGTAGGTATTGGGACATAGCTGTGCATCGTTTTACATTAGTATTTATCCCTCTTACATTGTGTGATACGAGGTGTATTTGAGGGATCATCTCTGTGCTGTGTTAGGTCTTTTTGATGACATATGTTCAGATATAAATTTCTGCAATACATACATATCTGGTGTGATCACATAATCGGAATACTGTACAGGATTTCTTTTGCCTAATGTGGGGAGGAGAGCGGCCCAGATGCCCTTAGAGAGAAGAAGGGGAGAAAAGAGTAAGTTCAGAGAATAAAAAAGAAAACAATAAAACAAACATAACAGTAACTGTAACCCAATCTGTGGGTCAATATACAATACATAACTAAACATTCCTAGCCTGAATCTAAAGCTGCTAGTATATTAAGATACACATATTTTAAAAAGTCAGCAGCGGATGAGCTTGTTAAACTTTGTTGAGTGGAAACATTCAAGCCACAAATCCGACATCTCTATATCAGATCCTGGCTTCGATTGTAAGAGTTCTTACGAGGACCTTTACTGGGAACCCCCAGGAAAGGGAGTCTTGGTATAAATCCTGTCACCAGGGTGTACAGGCTTCTAAAAGTTTCAGTAAGGTCCTGTGTCAGGCCCTCAATGTTTTGAGGGGGATCATGCCCAGAGTAATAGGCGGTATGAAGTGGAAGATGGATGGTGTGGGAAAGAGGTTCTCAGATCTGTGTTATTTCTTGGGTCCCTTCCGGTTAACCTTTGTCCATTTGGAGTGCCCGGGCTGGGTATTTTGTTTTGGTGATTGATCTTCTGTGGGTATGAGAGGAGCTTCCAGTCCCAGTAGCTTGCATGTTGAAGTGATCTCTTCGATGTCACGAACCGTGAAGGTTTTGTTGTCTTTGAGGATGTGCAGGGTGAAGGGAAAGCCCCATTTATATTTGACTTGGTGCTTTCTGAGGAGGGTGGTCAGTGGGCGCAGAGAGCTTCTTCTCTGAAGTGTGCGGAGGCTGAGATCCTGAAAAAATTATATGACATTACCTTGGAACTTATATGTAGGTTTGTTTCTTGATGCCTGGAGTATTTTTTCTTTGTCCTGAAAGAATGAGAATTTAATAATAACGTCTCTGGGAGGTGCTTCACCTTTCGGTTTTGCGCGTAAGGCTCTGTGAGCTCGTTCCATGTCATAGTCTGAGTCTTCAGAGTCACCTGTAATATTATGGAATAGTTGCTGTAGATATGTATGCAGCTCTGAATTAGATATGGTTTCTGGGACTCCTTTTAGTCTGATATTGTTTCTGCGAGATCTATTTTCTATATCGTCTACCTTATCTTGCAGCTCTGTAATGGATTGTTGTTGTGTTTGGATAATGTGAGAGGATGATGCTAATTCTTCTGAGACCATGTCTCTAGTTTCCTCAAGTGCGTCGAGTCTCCCGCCTAGTTCAGCGATGTCTGAGCGTATGTCAGTCAGACTAGAAGTGACTGCGTTATGCATAGAGTCAATTTTGTTCCATAATTTTTCAAAATTATTTGTAAAATCTTGCTTGGAGATCAGGTCTTTTAGGTCAGCTTTAGTTACTGGAGTTTTGTGTGCACCTGGATCTTGAGGGTTAGATTCAGTGTCTGAGTTCCCTTCTGCCTCCATTGTTTGTTGCTCTGGGTTTTTACTGTGTCTAGAGGGTTTAAAGAAGATACTCACTGCAGTGGGTTTGCTCAGTTTTTCTCCCTTGGATGGTTTTCTTGCTGACATACTAGCCAAGTAGAATTTGAAAATAAATAACCAGATGTCTAGTGTTTAGCTTTCCAGAAAGTACATGGGGATAAATTATGGTGCGAATCTGTTTAGCATCAAAAAGTTCACAAAGCAAGCAAATTTAAGAATACCAAGGCCACAACGTGTATATAGCCTGCAATTACATAGCAATTTATAGTATTTGTTTCAGCTCTTCTCTGTCTATTTCCCTCTGCTATGCGGGTAACAGAAGGGAGCAGAGGAAATGTTGTTAGTCTGTAAGGATGTAGCTTTTCGGAAGATCCGAGTATGTAGAAATGTACTGTCCCTTTAAGAGATTAATGTCCTGCACCTTCTGTATTACTGTGTGTCCCTATGTACATTGGGCTTTTGTAAGGCATCTGTAGTGCTCCTGCACGTCTCTCAGAGTGTTATAGTGCCATGCGTTAAGACAGATCCTCTCTCTACACCCTACTTCACCCCCCCAGCTTAGTGGGTATATCTTTTAGCGTGCATAAGTGATATTTCTCATCAGTAGTAGTAGTTGAGCAACTGCGTGTATAACAATATTGGTCAAAGTTCTGTCCCCCTGCAATCCATTTGAGTATGTTTAGGGCTTCTAATGTGTTTGGTTTGCGGGCTCTTTAGCTATTGCTGTGTGTGTCCGCTACCGCGGCTTACCTCGTGGGTCTTATGCGAACGGAATAAAACAGAGACCGTCACCTTCTGTGTTCCAGTGTACTTGCGGATGATTCCACCTCTCTGTAGTTGTTTGCCCCTTACTTCTATTTTACAGTCCGGGTCCGGGTTCTGTATATTTCTCCGTTACAGGGTTTGTGTCCCTGCTGTGGTTCTTTTCCGGTCTGTGCGCCCCAGCTTTTCGGCGCGAAAATCCGCCTCAGCCAGTGAAAGTAAATTATATCTTTGTGCCGGTTGAAAGAAAGCTCATTTCCTTAGTCTCTGAGTCACCTCATCTCTTTATGTGCTGAATAGTTATTTTTATAGCGGTTCCTCTTATTTTTTCGCCGACTTTTGTATGTTGCAGCAGAGAGCTTAGAGATTATGCTGCCATCTCCAAGCTCAGTCAGGCTCCGCCCCCTCGTGTCTGAACACTTTAAGTTACATCACAAGCAAGACCTTAAAAGTATGAGAATATGTATCCTGGATGTTATACTTCCAGGAAATAATCCCCACCAAAGTCTTATAACCCTGCGACAGAGGGAGACAAAATGGATACAGGATCTGGACAGTTTAGCTCCCAGGGGCCTTAATATAGATTTAGATTTACAAGCCTTTATGCTCTAGCTTATGGTAAGCAGTCAGTTTCAATTTAGGACTAAATAGATAGAATAAGAGGGCGCTAAAGCTAAGATCCCACCACACTTAGTCAAAAATAGTAAAGACAACAGAGGTCAAATTAATCACTTTACTTCACAATATTAAATACAGTTCATATAACAATAGAAAATATAGACAAGAATGACAAGAAAAAAGGGACGTCTCCCTTAATAAAAAATGGAAATAAACTAGATTACCACCTTTAAGAAGATAAAAATATGTACTGGAGCTTATTAAAATATGTTCATATATTCAATGAGCGTTATTCATCCAGTGAGATTGGCTACACTTTAGTGAGTAGCTACACTTTTGAAACAATGTTCCTTATATGGGCTGATCAAGGAAAAGACGTGTTACTGTCCATCAAATGGTTATAACATAGAGAAATTGTATTCTTATTCCTTGTGTGGCTCTCTATGATATAGTTCAAACAGTCAAAATACACACCTTAGAGTAAAGATGATTAGCGATCTTTTTAAACTCACACTGTCGGATATATGTCCAGGTAAGCGGTATCCTCCAAAGTTA
Organism: Bombina bombina; assembly: GCF_027579735.1. Classification (NCBI taxonomy): domain Eukaryota; kingdom Metazoa; phylum Chordata; class Amphibia; order Anura; family Bombinatoridae; genus Bombina; species Bombina bombina. The sequence goes on from NC_069499.1 coordinate 1,066,735,116, forward strand.
TGTTGCTCTTTTCACTTGCTGGAGCTGAACCCGGTCAGCGTGTATGGAAACTGCTTGTCACTCCGATTTCTTATGTGTTTGGTTTTTGATTCCGAAAGTGAGAGATGAAATCCGCAGGCCCGCACTTAGCGTGAGTCACGGGCGGGTTGGAAATTCTTGAACTAGGTACCTAGATAAGAGATAAAGTAAAGTCCTTTGCAGGGAACAACTGGAAATCAGTCTACGCGTTTCGCCCGTTAACAGGGCTTTTTCAAGATGCCGGTATGTTCCCGGGACAGAGTTTAAATATTCATCGGAGTGTGCTGATTGGTGTGACGCTTTCCAATAAAAGGTGGAATTTAATCCAAATTCCTAGTAGTTTTACTTAAGGTGGTATATTTAGTTTAGACCAGACGATCATATTTGCTTTCCAAAAAATAGTGTTGAGTCTTGTAGTGGTGTGTTGTTGTTAGATAAAGAATTTATTGCGCTCAACATGAACATAAAAAAACTTATAAAGAATTAAAAATAAAGGTGATAAAACCAGAGGTGGTCTTCCATATTAGACAGAAGAATTTTTTAATTTGATTTGTATGGTATATCAAATCAGACAAACAGTTGATCCGTTGATAGAATAAAATAGAGGTTATATAATTCATTAATTCTAAAAATTCATTATCTAATATGTCCTGATTAAAAAATTGGAAATATAAAGAATAAAAAATAGAGAATAATGATAATATAAAAAATTGATTTTAATTTTATTTCAGTTTTATTCAGCACTAGTTAGGAAAGGGAGTCTTAAATAAATCAGTCTAATCTCATAGGCAGGTTAGGACCGTAGACTTTTTTGATGTATTCCTAACATTCTTCTAAGGATATTGTCATGAATACCTAAAAAAGTTTTTTATATCTATTGTGTTACATTTAAATTGGTTTAAAATTTTAATACATCAACTTATAGTCATTATTCAATGTATCATAAAACTAGGGTAAAAGTTTTTTTTAAAAGAGTTTAAAATAGTTCACCTTATATTTTTCTATTTAAAAGACATTAAGAGTTAATTAAATTTTAAAAGTTAATTAAATTTTGACTCCTAGAAAAGGGGACAGGTCTATTTCAGAGTTAAGGCCTCGGGGGAAGAGGGTATCGAATTTATAGATTAGTTCCGCTTCTTTTTTTTAGTAGCTTACTTTCAAAATCACCCCCTCTCCAGTCACCTCTGACCTTACATATTCCCCAGAATGTTAAATGCTGTAATTTATTTTTATGTATCTCTCTGAAGTGTTTGTATAAATGAGTGTCTAGATTCCCCTTTTCAATATTGCAGAGATGTTCTCTGATCCTGTCACGTAAAAGTCTAGTTGTTTCTCTGATGTAGAATAGATCACATGAACATTTTAAAAGATATATAATGCCTTTATTTGAACATCTTATTGTGTCTTTAATTTTAAAATTTTCATTTGTGCCTGTTATCTGGATGGAACTAATTTTGCTACTATATTTACAGGCCCTACAGGAAATACAGGGGAAAAAACCTTTCAAATTATTCCCTCTAAGATCTTGATCTGCCATAGTGGTGTTATCTTTTTGTAAAACACTAGGAGCAAGAATTTGTTTTAAATTCCTAGCTTTCCTGAAGATGATTTTCGGTTTATATGCTAAGAGGTCTGCTATCAAGGGATCTTTTTTGACTATATGCCAATGTTTTGTAATTATTTTCCGTAATGCTTGGTGGTCATCGTTATAGTTTGTTATTAGTGCTACATCATATTCATTTTTATTATCTCTTATGTCCAATGTACTTTTCTCTTTATATTGTAAGAGAGAACTTCGTTCAGTAGTCTTAGCTCTCGTCATAGCTCCTTCTAATTCTTGTTCACTGTAACCTCTTTCATGGAATCTTTGTTGGAGAACATTTACTTGGGTTTCGAAGTCTATAAGCCTTGAACAATTTTTCTTAATTCTAAGGTACTGGCCTATAGGTATATTGCCTTTCCATCTCTCATGGTGGCAACTCTTTTTGTGGACGTACCCATTACAGTCTACTTGTTTAAAGAACGTTCTGGTAGCTAAACTACTTTCATCTGCAAATATTTCTAAATCCAGAAAGGAGATGGAAGTGTTACTGTAGTGATAGGTGAAATGGAGATTTTTATCATTATTATTCATTGCTTGGAAGAACAATTTTAGATTTTCCTCAGAACCTTTCCATATAATTAGTATATCGTCTATATACCTCTTGAAGAGCACGAGGTCCGCGACAAATTCATGTGACCTAAGGAAATTGTCCTCCCAGTCCCCCATGAATATATTGGCATAACTTGGCGCGAACCTCGTGCCCATCGCGGTACCCTCTAATTGAAGATAATATTTTCCATTGAACTCAAAATAATTGTTTTCTAATATAAATTTTATTCCCTTTAAAATAAACTGTCTAAGATGTATATCTATGTCTTTGTCTAATTCAAGGGTATTTTCAATGGCCTTTAGGCCCTGTTCATGGTCAATAATTGTGTAAAGGGATGTAACATCACTAGTAGCAAGTAGATAATTGTCTTCCCATTTAATTTTTTCTACTAATTGTAATACTTGAGTAGAATCTTTGAGATAGGTTTTTAAGTTTTTCACATATTTCTGAAGAAAAATGTCCACATATCTGGAAAGGTTAGATGTTATAGAACCTATTCCAGATATAATGGGTCTCCCCAGGGGGTTAATAAGATCTTTATGAATTTTCGGGAGGTAGTAAAAGATGGGGGTTCTGGGAAACTCAGGATATAGATAATTAAATTCATTATCATTAATAATGCCCCCATCTTTTCCTTCCTCCAATATACAGAGTAGGCTTTTTTTGATTTTTTTAATCGGATTTAATTCTAATGTTTTATACGTCTTAGGATCATTCAATATTCTATTTGCTTCTGCGATATAGTTTGTTCTATTCATAATGACAACCCCCCCACCCTTATCAGCTGGCTTTATGATCACATCTTTGTTTTTTTGTAGTTTGTCTATGATCTCTTTGTCTTTTTTTGATAGGTTGAAATTGGGTTTCGATTTTTTGGGATTGAAGTCTTTTAGATCTTGTAGGACCATTTTTTCAAAGGTTTCTATGTTAGACCCTTTAGCATATGAAGGGTAGAATTTGGAAGTCGGTCTAAGATTAGTATAAATTCTCTTACCATCATTTGCTATTATATTTTTAGGAAATTTTGATGGATTTACCTGTCTTTCTATGGGATTTTTCAGAAAATAGCGTTTCAGCGTTAACTTTCTGGTGAATTGTTTTATATGAATGTGAGTGTTGAATTTATTCAAATTCGTGGTAGGGGCAAAAGATAAACCTAATGACAATATCCTTTTTTCGTCATTATCTAATTCTTTATTGCTCAAATTGAAAATGCCTGTGTTATCAGTTATTATCTCACTCTCTTTGCCTCTCCTTCTATTCTTTCCTCCTCTTTGTCCTCTAGTTGTCTTTTTTTTATGTTTAGTGGGGTGTATGTTCTCTCTCTCTTCTCTAGAGCTGCAAGACTCTTTGAGGTGCCCTCCCTCGGAGGGCTGTGGCCTAAAAAATCTTTTTCATTATTAATTATCCCTATTTCACATTCATTATCTAAAGCTGAAAATCTATTATTGGTTTCTAGATGCCAACTTTCCTTCCTCAATCTATTTCTCCTATTGTCATAATATTCGTTATTTGGGTCATAATATTGATTTCTTGATTGTATTGGATTTTGCCAATAGTTGGAGTTATTGTGATTCCTATTGTCATAGTAGTGTGGCCTATAATCATTTCTATATGTGTTTCTGTAATTCTGTAATTTCTTTTAGGGACAATTTATTAATTGAATTAAGTAACACACAAATCACAGAGGAACGCCCACAAGGCAATTTTTTAGACTTTCACCAACTAGTTAATGAACTAGATAAACTTATGGTGAAAGAAATTAAACAAAAAATGGAATTAGTTTTCCTAGAAAAATACACTAATTTAAATTTAATTCCCAGAGGCTTGAAATTTAAGAAAGCCTGCACATTTACTTTAAATTCAACACACCAAAAAGAATGGGATTTGGCACTAAAAGAAACTTCACACAAATTGATTGATATTATAAAAAAATCACGTAATGAAACTTTAGAAGAGATCAACACAAAAATCACAATTTTAAAAAATCAACTAGAAAATAAAAAAGAACATCCGAACTTTAAAGAAAGGCAGAATATTTTAGTAAATAAATTGTTAGAACTAAAACATGGCCTATTAGACACTAAATGGAAAAAACTAGAAAGGGATAGGAATGACTTAATAGAACAAACTAAAGAATTGAAAGACAAGATCGAAAATGCAAATAAAGGCACATCACATTCAGATGATTGGAATAAACACAATTATACCAATCAACAACATTCCAGAGGTCATACATCACTGAACACACCTAAAGATAGAACTTTCGACACATATGGAAATAGAAATATACACAATGGTAAGCCAGAGAACGCTTATGATATACAATATCCTGAATACTATCAGTCCAACACCAAATGGAGGGATCGTTCCAATTATGGTTATAAAGCTCCTTTTCAACAATATCACCGTAACTATAAACATCAAAATAGAACTTATCAAGAACATTCTGATTACGGCAATTAATGCCCCAGAATTACAGAAACACATATAGAAATGATTACAGGCCACACTACTATGACAATAGGAATCGCAATAACTCCAACTATTGGCAAAATCCAATACAATCAAGAAATCAATATTATGACCCAAATAACGAATATTATGACAATAGGAGAAATAGATCGAGGAAGGAAAGTTGGCATCTAGAAACCAATAATAGATTTTCAGCTTTAGATAATGAATGTGAAATAGGGATAATTAATAATGAAAAAGATTTTTTAGGCCACAGCCCTCCGAGGGAGGGCACCTCAAAGAGTCTTGCAGCTCTAGAGAAGAGAGAGAGAACATACACCCCACTAAACATAAAAAAAGACAACTAGAGGACAAAGAGGAGGAAAGAATAGAAGGAGAGGCAAAGAGAGTGAGATAATAACTGATAACACAGGCATTTTCAATTTGAGCAATAAAGAATTAGATAATGACGAAAAAAGGATATTGTCATTAGGTTTATCTTTTGCCCCTACCACGAATTTGAATAAATTCAACACTCACATTCATATAAAACAATTCACCAGAAAGTTAACGCTGAAACGCTATTTTCTGAAAAATCCCATAGAAAGACAGGTAAATCCATCAAAATTTCCTAAAAATATAATAGCAAATGATGGTAAGAGAATTTATACTAATCTTAGACCGACTTCCAAATTCTACCCTTCATATGCTAAAGGGTCTAACATAGAAACCTTTGAAAAAATGGTCCTACAAGATCTAAAAGACTTCAATCCCAAAAAATCGAAACCCAATTTCAACCTATCAAAAAAAGACAAAGAGATCATAGACAAACTACAAAAAAACAAAGATGTGATCATAAAGCCAGCTGATAAGGGTGGGGGGGTTGTCATTATGAATAGAACAAACTATATCGCAGAAGCAAATAGAATATTGAATGATCCTAAGACGTATAAAACATTAGAATTAAATCCGATTAAAAAAATCAAAAAAAGCCTACTCTGTATATTGGAGGAAGGAAAAGATGGGGGCATTATTAATGATAATGAATTTAATTATCTATATCCTGAGTTTCCCAGAACCCCCCATCTTTTACTACCTCCCGAAAATTCATAAAGATCTTATTAACCCCCTGGGGAGACCCATTATATCTGGAATAGGTTCTATAACATCTAACCTTTCCAGATATGTGGACATTTTTCTTCAGAAATATGTGAAAAACTTAAAAACCTATCTCAAAGATTCTACTCAAGTATTACAATTAGTAGAAAAAATTAAATGGGAAGACAATTATCTACTTGCTACTAGTGATGTTACATCCCTTTACACAATTATTGACCATGAACAGGGCCTAAAGGCCATTGAAAATACCCTTGAATTAGACAAAGACATAGATATACATCTTAGACAGTTTATTTTAAAGGGAATAAAATTTATATTAGAAAACAATTATTTTGAGTTCAATGGAAAATATTATCTTCAATTAGAGGGTACCGCGATGGGCACAAGGTTCGCGCCAAGTTATGCCAATATATTCATGGGGGACTGGGAGGACAATTTCCTTAGGTCACATGAATTTGGCGTGGACCTCGTGCTCTTCAAGAGGTATATAGACGATATACTAATTATATGGAAAGGTTCTGAGGAAAATCTAAAATTGTTCTTCCAAGCAATGAATAATAATGATAAAAATCTCCATTTCACCTATCACTACAGTAACACTTCCATCTCCTTTCTGGATTTAGAAATATTTGCAGATGAAAGTAGTTTAGCTACCAGAACGTTCTTTAAACAAGTAGACTGTAATGGGTACGTCCACAAAAAGAGTTGCCACCATGAGAGATGGAAAGGCAATATACCTATAGGCCAGTACCTTAGAATTAAGAAAAATTGTTCAAGGCTTATAGACTTCAAAACCCAAGTAAATGTTCTCCAACAAAGATTCCATGAAAGAGGTTACAGTGAACAAGAATTAGAAGGAGCTATGACGAGAGCTAAGACTACTGAACGAAGTTCTCTCTTACAATATAAAGAGAAAAGTACATTGGACATAAGAGATAATAAAAATGAATATGATGTAGCACTAATAACAAACTATAACGATGACCACCAAGCATTACGGAAAATAATTACAAAACATTGGCATATAGTCAAAAAAGATCCCTTGATAGGAGACCTCTTAGCATATAAACCGAAAATCATCTTCAGGAAAGCTAGGAATTTAAAACAAATTCTTGCTCCTAGTGTTTTACAAAAAGATAACACCACTATGGCAGATCAAGATCTTAGAGGGAATAATTTGAAAGTTTTTTTCCCCTGTATTTCCTGTAGGGCCTGTAAATATAGTAGCAAAATTAGTTCCATCCAGATAACAGGCACAAATGAAAATTTTAAAATTAAAGACACAATAAGATGTTCAAATAAAGGCATTATATATCTTTTAAAATGTTCATGTGATCTATTCTACATCGGAGAAACAACTAGACTTTTACGTGACAGGATCAGAGAACATCTCTGCAATATTGAAAAGGGGAATCTAGACACTCATTTATACAAACACTTCAGAGAGATACATAAAAATAAATTACAGCATTTAAAATTCTGGGGAATATGTAAGGTCAGAGGTGACTGGAGAGGGGGTGATTTTGAAAGTAAGCTACTAAAAAAAGAAGCGGAACTAATCTATAAATTCGATACCCTCTTCCCCCGAGGCCTTAACTCTGAAATAGACCTGTCCCCTTTTCTAGGAGTCAAAATTTAATTAACTTTTAAAATTTAATTAACTCTTAATGTCTTTTAAATAGAAAAATATAAGGTGAACTATTTTAAACTCTTTTAAAAAAACTTTTACCCTAGTTTTATGATACATTGAATAATGACTATAAGTTGATGTATTAAAATTTTAAACCAATTTAAATGTAACACAATAGATATAAAAAACTTTTTTAGGTATTCATGACAATATCCTTAGAAGAATGTTAGGAATACATCAAAAAAGTCTACGGTCCTAACCTGCCTATGAGATTAGACTGATTTATTTAAGACTCCCTTTCCTAACTAGTGCTGAATAAAACTGAAATAAAATTAAAATCAATTTTTTATATTATCATTATTCTCTATTTTTTATTCTTTATATTTCCAATTTTTTAATCAGGACATATTAGATAATGAATTTTTAGAATTAATGAATTATATAACCTCTATTTTATTCTATCAACGGATCAACTGTTTGTCTGATTTGATATACCTTACAAATCAAATTAAAAAATTCTTCTGTCTAATATGGAAGACCACCTCTGGTTTTATCACCTTTATTTTTAATTCTTTATAAGTTTTTTTTATGTTCATGTTGAGCGCAATAAATTCTTTATCTAACAACAACACACCACTACAAGACTCAACACTATTTTTTGGAAAGCAAATATGATCGTCTGGTCTAAACTAAATATACCACCTTAAGTAAAACTACTAGGAATTTGGATCAAATTCCACCTTTTATTGGAAAGCGTCACACCAATCAGCACACTCCGATGAATATTTAAACTCTGTCCCGGGAACATACCGGCATCTTGAAAAAGCCCTGTTAACGGGCGAAACGCGTAGACTGATTTCCAGTTGTTCCCTGCAAAGGACTTTACTTTATCTCTTATCTAGGTACCTAGTTCAAGAATTTCCAACCCGCGCGTGACTCACGCTAAGTGCGGGCCTGCGGATTTCATCTCTCACTTTCGGAATCAAAAACCAAACACATAAGAAATCGGAGTGACAAGCAGTTTCCATACACGCTGACCGGGTTCAGCTCCAGCAAGTGAAAAGAGCAACATAACATTGGAGGATACCGCTTACCTGGACATATATCCGACAGTGTGAGTTTAAAAAGATCGCTAATCATCTTTACTCTAAGGTGTGTATTTTGACTGTTTGAACTATATCATAGAGAGCCACACAAGGAATAAGAATACAATTTCTCTACGTTATAACCATTTGATGGACAGTAACACGTCTTTTCCTTGATCAGCCCATATAAGGAACATTGTTTCAAAAGTGTAGCTACTCACTAAAGTGTAGCCAATCTCACTGGATGAATAACGCTCATTGAATATATGAACATATTTTAATAAGCTCCAGTACATATTTTTATCTTCTTAAAGGTGGTAATCCAGTTTATTTCCATTTTTTATTAAGGGAGACGTCCCTTTTTTCTTGTCATTCTTGTCTATATTTTCTATTGTTATATGAACTGTATTTAATATTGTGAAGTAAAGTGATTAATTTGACCTCTGTTGTCTTTACTATTTTTGACTAAGTGTGGTGGGATCTTAGCTTTAGCGCCCTCTTATTCTATCTATTTTGTTATACTTGTGACAATCCAGGGGGGACTGTCTTAGAGTGGCCTAGGTCTACTTTAGCTATTAGCGCTATATTTCTGCACTCACCTCAATTTAGGACTACACAGACACATTAAAAGTTTCCATAGTTCTTTTAACAGGTTCCAGTATTGAGGGTAGTTTTTGATGAAAGTAAAGCTTTAGTTTTTAATGGGTGTACAGCTATTGTTTTTAATTATGAATAAGAAGATTAACATTTTGTTATTTTGATATTTTAATATGTGTTAGTTAGGACTATATATTTCCACTGCTTAAATGCTATATAATAGACAGACTAAATTTGGAGGTAAACAATATGTTTTTAAATTTGTACATTAAGCGATAACCATATATGTAATCAAATGGGATATTTTACTTGTTTACAGAAGCATATAAGCAGGTAAAAGCAGTGACATTAGTATGTGTCAGCGCAAGTAAATACAAACTAGTACAACCTCAGCTCTGCTTAGCATTACCTGATCTTAATGTAACTCCTTTTATGCTACATAGTTTAAATGATACAAGCCAAATAATGTTTTTTTGGAAATAGCACATGCATGGTGAGTGGGTGTCTAATGAAGATGGTTCCAGATTGTGCCACATCAAAGGAAGAGGCAGAGCTAAGTTGGCTACATAGCCCGTGGATTGTCAGTCACCAAACAGCTGATCCGAGAACGTCTTGACAAAGTCTGCAGAAGGTCAGACGAAACGCGTAGATGGGATCTACAAGTTTAAGCTGTACCCATATACCTTGTAGGGTGGGACTCAAGCTTTTTAGGATTGCCTTAGCTGCATACACCATGCACTCCTAGACAGTGAACAGTGAGATGGCGGAGGGAAGACATAAGGAGCAAAAGATTGCCGCACCCGGTCGCATGAAGCCACTCTGGGATTCTTATGTTGTTGAGCCCATTATTTACTAGTATCTAGTAAGTGCATTTGTGTTTTTATGCGTGAATAAATTGTGAATACTTTACTTTGAATTGAGGTGCGCTCTTTGTTATTATTTTGTAGTCGAAAATGTAAATCATTCTTACAACGACAGATGAGTAGGTTAATATAGCTTATGCCTTCCTTCTTTGTTAAAGCTAAAAATTGGCTTTATTAATAAACGTTAATAATAATTTTGTTAATTAATTAGTCAACAAGTTCATTTAAAATAATAGGAAATTGTATGAAGCAAAAGTAATCTCAGATTTTATTTAGTTATATTTTTTTATTTTGTTTCACAGCTAGTCCACATTTTCACTTTTACGTATATATTTTTAAAGATGTATATCTATGTATGCCTATTAGTGATGTCGCGAACCTAAAATTTTCGGTTCGCGAACGGCGGACTCAAACTTCAGGAATTGTTCGCGAACCCGCGAACCGCGCAAACCGCCATTGAATTCAATAGGCAGGCGAACTTTAAAACCTACAAGGACTCTTTCTGGCCACAATAGTGATGGAAAAGTTGTTTCAAGGGTACTAACACCTGGACTGTGGCATGCTGGAGGGGGATCCCTGGCAAAACTCCCATGGAAAATTACATAGTTTATGAAGAGTCTGCTTTTAACCCATAATGGGCCTAAATCAACTAACATTCCCAAATTGTTTGCAATAACGTGCTTTAAAACATCAGTTATGATGTCGTATCTATCAGGTAGTGTAAGGGTTACGGCCGCATCACAGTGACAGAGCAAACTCCAAGTGTTACGCACCGCAATCAACCGCAAACAGTCCACTTGCACAACCACGAGATAGATAGATAGATTTGATAGATAGATACATAGATAACATAGCTCAATCGATGCAATAGACATGTGATCGATACACTGTACATCGCTCAATAGATGCAATATACATTCGATCGATACGAATTACATCGATCAATAGATGCAATATACATTTGATAGATACGAATGTTATCAAATCAAAGATGCAATATACATTTTATAGATACGAATGACATCAACCAAAATATGTAATATACATTTTATAGATACGAATTACATTGATCAATAAATGCAATCTACATTTGATCGATACGCTTGATAGTTCGATCGATTTGATATATAAATAAATGGATTTGAAATATAGAATAAAGAATACTGTGACAACAAATATGATTGGTGTAAATATTTTTCAAGTAGGCCTGGCACACAGGCTTGGAAGGCAGTAGAAAAGTGCAATTCTATGGCACAAGCAAACTGAGGATTAAGATCAACAATCAAGAATTTTTTAATTTTAATTAGTAACTATACTGTGACAACAATTATGATTGGTGTAAATAGTTGGCAAGACGGCCTGGCACAAAAGGCTGGCAGGCAGGAGGTAAATGCAATTCAAGGACACTAGGAGACTGAATACTGACAGTCAAAACAGTGATGATTGACAATTTTTGCAATACTGTTAAAAGAAATATGATTGCTGGCAATAATTGGCTAGGTGGGCCTGGCACACAGCAGGCTGCAAGGCAGGAGGAAAGTGAAATTCAATGGCACCAGCAAACTGAGGATTCACAACAACTATTACCAAAAATGTAAATTTTTAATTATTAAGAATACTGTGACAACAAATATGATTGGTGTAAATATTTTTCAAGTAGGCCTGGCACACAGGCTTGGAAGGCAGTAGAAAAGTGCAATTCTATGGCACGAGCAAACTGAGGATTAAGATCAACAATCAAATTTTTTTTAATTTTAATTAGTAACTATACTGTCTGTGACAACAATTATGATTGGTGTAAATAGTTGGCTAGACAGCCTGGCACAAAAGGCTGGCAGGCAGGAGGTAAATGCAATTCAATGGCACTAGGAGACTGAATATTTGCAGTCCAAAAATTATGATTTTTATTTTTTTATATACTGTTACAAGAATTATGATTGGTGCCACTAATTGTTAGTTGGGCCTGGCACACAGGCTGGCAGATATGAGTCGTGGATGGTAGGTAGAGCAGCAATTTAACACAGTATGCTGTGTAAGTGAGAAAAACACAGGCCTGATAAAAAAATAAGTTAGATTACACTAGCAAAATATTTTAAAATTTTAGATTTTAATATTAAAATTATGTTAAGAAGTGCAATGCACATATGAGTGGTCGCACTGGCTGGCTGCTACGTAGGGCAGCAATTAACAACAGTATGCTGTGTAAGTCAGATAGACAGTTAGACACAGGCCTGATAGAAAATAAAATTAGATTACACTAGCATAATGATTTAAAGACTTTTTTTGGGGAATTTAAAGAAAAAGGTTAAGCACATACATATAAGTCGTGGCTGATAGCCTTGGAAGGGCAGCTATTAAAAACAGTAGGCTCTGTAAGTCAGATACACACACGCCTGATAGAAAATACTGTTAGATTACACTAGAAAAATGATTTAAATTATTTTTTTGGGGGGGGGAATTAAAAAAAGGTTAAACACATATGAGTCGTGGCTCATAGACTAGGGAGGGCAGCAAGTAAACACAGTAGGCTCTGTATGTCAGCAAAACACACAGGCCTGATAGAAAATTATATTAGATTACACTATCAAACAAATTTAAACTTTTTTTTTTTTATATTTAAATTAAGGTGAAGAAGATATGAGTGCTGGGTGGCTGCCTGGCACAGACCAATTAACCAAAAGACTGAAAAAAAATGAGGTATATTAATGCTGAGTGAGCCCTGACAGACACAGGCCTGGGGGTCGATCCGATAAAAATCGTTGCCCCGCAAAAGCTGGCGACGCCAATATTTGCAGGGGTTTGGTATCCTATATATGGCGTAACCTAGAAGTTACGCGCGTATATTTCTGCCGTTGCCCGTAGTTTTGTGGGCCATAGGCAGGTATACCAAACCCGCGCAGTTTGGTATCCAATATCCAGCGTAAGGACTTACGTGGCGAAAATGGAGAAATCTTACTCCATTTTCACCTCGCCACAAAAAGCAGCCGTAAGAAGCCTTACGCTGACTATTGGAGCCCCGTAACTCCCTAAACTGGCTGCTAAAATAAAACCTAACACCTAACGCATGCGCAATGTCTATCTCCCTGTCAACCGCTATCTGCTAAAATAAACCTAACACCTAACGCATGCGCAATGTCTATCTCCCTGTCAACCGCGATCCCCCGCCGCAATCCATAATAAACTATTTAACCCCTAAACCGCCGCCATCTACATAAACTAACCCCCTACTGTGAGCCCCTAAAACCACCACCATCTAACTGATCTATCCCCTAATGTGAACCCCTTACACCGCCGCCATCTATATTAAAATTATTAACCCCTAATTTAATCTACCTACCCCGCCGCCAGCTATATTATCTATATTAACCCTAAGTATATTATAGTTAATATAGTTATTACATTATATATATTAACTATATTAACCCTAATTATATTAGTATTTATATAAACTATATTAACTCTATCTAACCCTAACACCCCTAACTAAATTCTTATTAAATAAATCTAATTCATATTATAAACTAAAATATTCCTATTTAAATCTAAATACTTACCTATTAAAATAAACCCTAAGATAGCTACAATGTAATTAATAATTACATTATATCTATGGTAGGTTTATATATTTAGTTTATACCAGTAAATTGGTTATTTATTGTTACTAGGTATAATAGGCTATTTAATATTTATTAACTCAGTTAATATCTTACCTAGTTAAAATAATTACCCAATTATCGGTAAAGATAAAATCCTAAACCTAAGTTACAAATACACCTACACTATCAATAAATTAAATAAACTACAAATATCTATCTAAAAATACAATTAAATAAACTAAACTAAATTACAAAAAATAAAAAAAAAGATTACAAGATTTTTTAAGCTAATTACACCTATTCTAAGGCCCCCTAATAAAATAATAAACCCCCAAATCAGCCAATCGGATTGAAACTTGAATCTGATTGGCTGATTCAATCAGCCAATCAGATTTTTTCTACCTTAATTCCGATTGGCTGATAGAATCCTATCAGCCAATCGGAATTCGGCGGACGCCATCTTGGATGACGTCATTTAAAGGAACAGAGCAGACTTGTTTTTCTTGCAGCGCTTGTGTATGGGACGACCTATAGCTCCTGTCTAAGGCGGGTCCCCAAATGCCCGCGGTGTGCAGTATAGTTAGAGAAATAGTTAGATAGGAGCGCCAAAAGAGGCAAGGCCAAGAGTTAAGGGAATGGTTGGTTTAATGTAATCAGGATTGGGATTAGTCCTGTGTGAAGTTAGACCATAGAGGTTGAAATAGTCCTATCTAATGTGTTAATAGATTCATTAAATGCGTGAAGTCCAAGTGTATATTCCCTTAGACTGGGGGTTGTGGTAACATTCACTAAAAATGCAAGTTTAAAATCAAAATTGTATGTATATTACAGTGAAGAATTGCTCGAAAAAACAATGAGTGGCACAGAAAATAAGTTTTCAAATAAAATAACAGAATTTAATATCAGTTATATACGAAACTATGGATCCATATCGATATTAGTATTACCTTAAGAATAATATTCCGGTATTACCTTAAAACATTTTTAATGAGTGAAGTCTATCTAACAAGATCTTCACATATACAAGAAAGGGGGGGAGCGTGAAACGTTGTCAGGTTATTCTCTAATAAATAAACCTGCTTGGTGTGTAAGTGTGCAGGAGTGAGAAATTGACAATGATTAAAACATATATATGATAATAGAATGGGCTGAAATTTGTCAATAAATAGTATAAACCCTAATATTGGGAAATTACCCTATAAGTAATATACTTTGAGAAATCAGCATGTAAGCAATATACTTTGGGAGATCAGCATATAAGCACTGTAATATGTTGTGACAATTATATAACAACTGTATAACAAATGCTAGATATTCTAATTAAAATAACAGTATAAAAATAACAGTATAAAAACAGATATAATGTGGGAAAGTAACGTGATCTCCAGATAAAATGGTGACAATCCAAATTGGTGGGAAATAGTTCAATCCGTGAAAAACATAAAATCCAAAGATTATGCAAAGAAAAATAAAATCCACACAAAATCGTATTTCAAAATATATAGTTCCTTCAAAAATGGTGATGTCTCAAAAAACGGAAAAAATATAGCTAGTGTGTGCACAAACTAGTGAACGTGATCACTGAGAAAACATATAGAGAAAAAAAATAAAGAAACTTTAAAATACTTTAAAAAGCTTCAGAGAGCTTGTTATTCTCAAAAAAATAGTCTACAATCAGCTTCCTGATAGCAGAGGTCCCTGAGATGGCAAAAACAATAGTTCAGAAAAGGAGAATAACAAACGAAATTCGATTAAAGATAAAACAAAAATAGAAGAAAGTGCCTGGGGAATCCTCAAAACCTGTAAACAAAAGATAACAACATAGTGTGATATTGCTATTAATATCCAATAGTTAAAAGGAATAATGCTCACCATATACTTGTCAACGCGTTTCGGCCTGCAATAGAGGCCTTTCTCAAGACTAACATATGGTATGGGTGAGCAACATCCTTTAAACCCTTTTCTATCCAATCATAATCTTCTATAATTGCGCCATAATTTTGGCGCCAAATGATTACTATTCCGGAAATTGTGACCCGGAAATGTTAACCCGGAAGTATTTTACTGTTGGACCTTATTATATTATTGTCCAAGTATCGTATATTTTTGTCTTCATATTTGGGCATAAAGCCCTATTTGGTGGGACTAACCTGTGTTGTTTGGGCTCTTCTATATATCCGTAATTGTCTCAATTATATTGATGTGTCCCCTTTTACTCGGAAGTCAAATCTACTTCCTGTTGGTGGGTTTGTTTACACCGGATGTTGTGTTGCGTTAAACCGGAAGTATGAAAATTGCATACTTCCGGTTTGGTCGTCAAACCTTTGCTATTGTTTATCTTCCGGGTTATATTATAGTTTGTGTTTCGAATAGGTGATTGGTTAGAATATGGACCAGAATACCCTTATATGGCTAATTTTTAAGGGGTTATTCTGTTTGTTTAAGGAGATCCAAATCCCTTTAGAGATATTGGAGTTCGCCCTGTGTTTATATACCATAAAAAGTCATAGGATTAAAATATTATAGTTTACATCAAACTCTACTAAGATCTTTAGAAGAAAATACTGTGATGTGTAGTATTACGCTTAATTTATATTAAGCATAAACCCATCTTGTATTATGGGGGGTAGAACATATAGTATTATGAAAGAAAGTTGTTAAATGAGGGAAATATATAACTGTTACGTATACTAAGTGGAGATTAGAGGATTGAATTGTATGTCGCTGAACTAATGATAAGATATCTAGTAGAAATTTAAGTCTACAGATTACAGTTTTGTATGTAGGAGGTCTAACATATCATATGTCTGTGCGAGGATTTCTGATATTCCTAGAGCTGGTCGGTCAATATCAATGTGTTGGTTTGGACTGTATTGTAGCTTGTTTTTCCTTAGGCTAACAACGTGGCTTCACATGTCTTGTGTATGATGACTGTTTAAATTGTTGCTAAATCAGTAGACTGTGTTTGGGAGAGTAGCTCCTATTTTAGGTTGTATCCCACATATATAAGTCTGTGGAGGATATGATAGGCTTCTGAATGAAGTGTCTATTATCCTTATTTTTTAGGGACTTCAGAAATCATAGGTGTTTACAGTGACTATGAAATTTCTTTAGTTTTTCATCCTTTAGTTTTCTAGATCTTATTTGTATCAACTATTGCTTAATTGATATGATTAAAATGTTTTGGGTGTTGTGAAATATAACCTATTCTGGAGCTTAATCTTTTACTTTGGGGTATGGAGACCTTACTATTTGGGGTGAAACTCTCTGAATAGGTGCCCTGCATATTTGTGTCACTTGCTTCTTAAAAGAGGAGGTCTTCCATCAGACCTTGGGGAGATATCTTTGTCTCCATGGGTTGTTATTGTCTTAGATTTAATAGATGGCAAAGGTCTTCCTTATTGTTTAAACCCTTTGGGTAAAGACAGTCCAAATCGAAAATCCATCTTGATTCAGCAATCAAGAGCTTTTTTTCATAATTGCCTCCCCTCCAGTTTGGTTTTATTATTTGGATTCCGTAGAATCTGAGGTCCTTGATGTTCCCTCTATGATGGATGGAAAAATGGCTGTATAGGGCAGTGTCGGTGTTGCCATGTTCGATCTGTAACAGATGTTCTCGTATTCTGTCTTTTAGACATCTCGAGGTCTGACCGACGTACTGGAGGCCACAGCTACATTGTACTATGTAGATCACGCCTTTGGTACTGCATCTTATCAGGTTCTTTATCTCATAGTTGATATTGGAATTGTGAGAGAGGAAGTTCTTAGTCTTCAGTCCTCTTTTGCACGCCTTGCAGCTAGGGCAAGGGAAGAATCCTTTGATATTTCTCCCTAGAACATCCTTCACTTGGGTCGTTCTTAGACGAGGGATGCTGGGAGATATTATATTCTTGAGGTTATCCGATTTTCTGTAGATGAATCTGGGTCTACTGGTCAGTGTTTCTCCTATGATATCGTCATTTTTCAATAGGTGCCAGTGTTTCTCCAGTATCCTTTCGAATCTTCCATCATGAGAAAAATAGTTGTGTGTCAGAATGTAGCTTATCCCTGCCAGGATAAATTCTTTCTGTAGATCGGGCACTGTTTGATCTTTTCTTAGGAAGTGTTCTACGGCATCTCGTCCTCCCTCGTGGGGTATACTGGTATATAGGGAGGTTACGTCGCACGTGACTAATAAGTAACCATCTTTCCATTCTGTTTTCTCCAAGATATTCAAAATCTGTGTGGAGTCTCTCACATAGGATGGTAAATGTGTCACATACTTCTGGAGGTTTTTGTCTAGATACTCAGACAGATTGCTGGATATGGACCCTATACCTGAGATAATCGGTTTTCCTGAGGGTTGTGGAGTCTCTTGTGGATTTTAGGGAGGTAATAAAAGACTGGAGTTATTGGATGTTCCACGCTGATGTATTTGAACTCCTTGTGGTTAAGGTTCTCCTGTCTGTGGGCCTCACCTAGAAGTTTATCCAGTTCCTTCTTGTATTCTCCTACCGGGTTGTTCCCCATGACTTCGTAGGTATCTTTATCTGATAGTATTCTTCTGCACTCTGTGTTGTAATCTTCTTTGTTTAGGATTACAATGCCGCCCCCCTTGTCGGCCGGTTTGATAACTATGTTGCGATTGTTTTCTAATGTTCTGATTGTTTGCATTTGACCCCTCGATAGGTTATGCTTGTGTCTAGTTAGCTGTTTCTGGCTGATATTCCTCAGATCGCTACAAACCATTGTCTCAAAAGTTTCAATGGCGTTGCCTTTACTGGATATAGGATAAAAGGATGAGATGGGCTTCAGGTCTGAATGTTGGTAAGGATCTGTGCTGCGCTGTGTTTCTTGTCTTGCTTCAATTTCCAGAGGAGATTTCATAAAGTGATGTTTTAATGTCAGTTTTCTTGTGAATCGTTTGATGTTTACAAAAGTGTCAAACTTATTGAGGCTTTTGGATGGAGCAAACGATAAGCCGTAGTTGAGGATCGAGTTTTCTTTGTCTGATAGAGTCACAGTGCTAAGGTTGTAAATTCCTTTAGGGGTAACCTGCTCCTTTTGATTTTTAGACTTGTCTTTATCTTTTCGGCCATTTACTCTCCTTCCGCCCTACACTATACACTAGCTGCTATAAGATATGGGGGAGAAAGTATCAGAGCAGACTTGTTTTTCTTGCAGCGCTTGTGTATGGAACGACCTATAGCTCCTGATAGCTCTGATACTTTCTCCCCCATATCTTATAGCAGCTAGTGTAACTAATAAGTAAGGGCTAACACATCAAGATGGTTTTTACTAAATCATTAAGGAGAGAGATCACCTTAGAGATTAATGAGACATCCACTTCTACAAATCAAGGCTTATCAGGGTCTTTAGACTGTACATCTATATTCAAAAACCTGGAGAGACTATTAATCCAGGAAGTAAAATATAAGGCTGAAGTTATATTCCTAAAGAAATGTTTAGAGCTTAATATTATCCCAATAGGGCTGACGATCAAGAAGGACTGTGCTTTTCAATCCGATAACCCAGAATTTATTAAACAATGGTCTAACGTACTCATCACAGCATCAAGATCCCTCATGGAAGCTATCATTGAGCATAGGGAATCTATCCTGAGCCAGGTTGACATAGAGATAAAGGTCAATGAAGACAAACTGGTTGGACCAGAGGGTCACATAATAGAAACGAAAGAGATTCTTGAGAAGAAGGAGAATCTGGATAAAAAGATCTCCAAAATTAGGGATGATATAATCAGTAAGAAGAGCAAAAAGTTGAATAGAGAACTCAATCTCATCAGGAACCAAAGCACCGATGAGAATAGCTCCACTGAAGAAACAAAGAGAGAAGTCGCAAATCCACACAGCTCTGATGGCAGACCACCCACTGACGAGGAAGAATGGACTACAGTCACCCATAAAAAGAACAGACCTCAACAAAGACCTCAGGATAGGGGGGAACGATATTCTGAGTACGAACCCCAAACTCCTAGAGAAAGAAATCATGAATACAGACAGCAAATGAACCACCAAGGTTGGAATAAAGAGAGATACAACCATGGACATAACCATAGAAATCAGTGGGGAAATCATCGTCGCCAAAGAAGGGTAATGAACTACAGGGATAACAGAAATGGAGACTTCCACTATGAAAATGAGCCGAATCAATATAATTCCTACAGACAATATCAACCAAATGGAGGTTTCAACTCACCATATTGGAACCGTAATGTTGAGTCTGGTTATAGACAAAACCACTACCCAAGATGGAGGAATAACGAGAGACCAAACTATGGAAGAGACTATGCTCAGCAAAATGATAGGAGACAGTATGAATTTGGATATGAGGGAGGACCATACACACCAAACAGGTTCAACAATCAACCGCACCAATACAATCAAGAACACAGCTTTCATAATCCTCCCAACAATAGGAGAGAATACCAAGGATACAAGAATACGCCCAATATGAAAAGGATGAGACCCACAGAGGCAACACAGAACCAGACGTCCATTCAATTGGATAGGAGACAGATGAACTTGCCACAGGCCAACAAAGTTAGTGTTGGAGATCACAGTGACACAGCAAAAGCCTCAGCTTCTGGACAATGTTTTTTAGAGGAACATCAGTTCACGACCAAAGAATTGGAAAGACCTTCGATGAAAAGGAAAAATTCCAACACAGATGAACTTCAAAACCCTATCGAAAAAAGAAAAACCCCAGAGGAAAGAGGGGCGGAAGGAGAGTAAATGGCCGAAAAGATAAAGACAAGTCTAAAAATCAAAAGGAGCAGGTTACCCCTAGAGGAATTTACAACCTTAGCACTGTGACTCTATCAGACAAAGAAAACTCGATCCTCAACTACGGCTTATCGTTTGCTCCATCCAAAAGCCTCAATAAGTTTGACACTTTTGTAAACATCAAACAATTCACAAGAAAACTGACATTAAAACGTCACTTTATGAAATCTCCTCTGGAAATTGAAGCAATACAAGAAACACAGCGCAGCACAGATCCTTACCAACATTCAGACCTGAAGCCCATCTCATCCTTTTATCCTATATCCAGTAAAGGCAACGCCATTGAAACTTTTGAGACAATGGTTTGTAGCGATCTGAGGAATATCAGCCAGAAACAGCTAACTAGACACAAGCATAACCTATCGAGGGGTCAAATGCAAACAATCAGAACATTAGAAAACAATCGCAACATAGTTATCAAACCGGCCGACAAGGGGGGCGGCATTGTAATCCTAAACAAAGAAGATTACAACACAGAGTGCAGAAGAATACTATCAGATAAAGATACCTACGAAGTCATGGGGAACAACCCGGTAGGAGAATACAAGAAGGAACTGGATAAACTTCTAGGTGAGGCCCACAGACAGGAGATCCTTAACCACAAGGAGTTCAAATACATCAGCGTGGAACATCCAATAACTCCAGTCTTTTATTACCTCCCTAAAATCCACAAGAGACTCCACAACCTTCCGGGAAGACCGATTATCTCAGGTATAGGGTCCATATCCAGCAATCTGTCTGAGTATCTAGCCAAAAACCTCCAGAAGTATGTGACACATTTACCATCCTATGTGAGAGACTCCACACAGATTTTGAATATCTTGGAGAAAACAGAATGGAAAGATGGTTACTTATTAGTCACGTGCGACGTAACCTCCCTATATACCAGTATACCCCACGAGGGAGGACGAGATGCCGTAGAACACTTCCTAAGAAAAGATCAAACAGTGCCCGATCTACAGAAAGAATTTATCCTGGCAGGGATAAGCTACATTCTGACACACAACTATTTTTCTCATGATGGAAGATTCTACAAACAGCTGTGCGGTACAGCTATGGGGACCAGGTTCGCGCCGAGCTACGCCAACCTCTATATGGGCAAATGGGAACAAATTTTCTGGGACTCTTGCCCAGCCGGCGCGGACCTGGTTTCCGATCACAGGTACATAGATGACATCCTCATGATATGGAAAGGTTCCAGAGACGACTTGGAACACACCTTAAGTGTCATGAATAAGAATATCAACAACTTAAAATTCACACATGAGATAAGTGACACTGAGATCACCTTCCTAGACCTCAGAATAACAGTTGAGAATGGGGAACTTAAGACATCAACATATTTTAAACCAGTAGATTGTAACAACTACATCCACAGTGAAAGTTGTCACCATTCCAGATGGAAGGAAAATATTCCCAAGGGGCAGCTACTACGACTAAAGAAGAACTGCTCAGATCACAATCTTTGGGAGAGCCAGGCGGACGAACTAAAAACACGCTTCCTGGATAGAGGATATGATGAAGGGAAACTCAATAAGGATATTGAGGAAGTCCGAAGTAGAGACCGCAAGGAGCTCCTTAAATATAGAGACAAGAGGAAGGAAACCAATACCAAAACCAATTCTATAAATGTCGCCTTCATCACACAATACAGCGAGAATAGACGCACCATCGAAAGGATACTGGAGAAACACTGGCACCTATTGAAAAATGACGATACCATAGGAGAAACACTGACCAGTAGACCCAGATTCATCTACAGAAAATCTGATAACCTCAAGAATATAATATCTCCCAGCATCCCTCGTCTAAGAACGACCCAAGTGAAGGATGTTCTAGGGAGAAATATCAAAGGATTCTTCCCTTGCCCTAGCTGCAAGGCGTGCAAAAGAGGACTGAAGACTAAGAACTTCCTCTCTCACAATTCCAATATCAACTATGAGATAAAGAACCTGATAAGATGCAGTACCAAAGGCGTGATCTACATAGTACAATGTAGCTGTGGCCTCCAGTACGTCGGTCAGACCTCGAGATGTCTAAAAGACAGAATTCGAGAACATCTGTTACAGATCGAACATGGCAACACCAACACTGCCCTATACAGCCATTTTTCCATCCATCATAGAGGGAACATCAAGGACCTCAGATTCTACGGAATCCAAATAATAAAACCAAACTGGAGGGGAGGCAATTATGAAAAAAAGCTCTTGATTGCTGAATCAAGATGGATTTTCGATTTGGACTGTCTTTACCCAAAGGGTTTAAACAATAAGGAAGACCTTTGCCATCTATTAAATCTAAGACAATAACAAACCATGGAGACAAAGATATCTCCCCAAGGTCTGATGGAAGACCTCCTCTTTTAAGAAGCAAGTGACACAAATATGCAGGGCACCTATTCAGAGAGTTTCACCCCAAATAGAAAGGTCTCCATACCCCAAAGTAAAAGATTAAGCTCCAGAATAGGTTATATTTCACAACAACCAAAACATTTTTATCATATCAATTAAGCAATAGTTGATACAAATAAGATCTAGAAAACTAAAGGATGAAAAACTAAAGAAATTTCATAGTCACTGTAAACACCTATGATTTCTGAAGTCCCTAAAAAATAAGGATAATAGACACTTCATTCAGAAGCCTATCATATCCTCCACAGACTTATATATGTGGGATACAACCTAAAATAGGAGCTACTCTCCCAAACACAGTCTACTGATTTAGCAACAATTTAAACAGTCATCATACACAAGACATGTGAAGCCACGTTGTTAGCCTAAGGAAAAACAAGCTACAATACAGTCCAAACCAACACATTGATATTGACCGACCAGCTCTAGGAATATCAGAAATCCTCGCACAGACATATGATATGTTAGACCTCCTACATACAAAACTGTAATCTGTAGACTTAAATTTCTACTAGATATCTTATCATTAGTTCAGCGACATACAATTCAATCCTCTAATCTCCACTTAGTATACGTAACAGTTATATATTTCCCTCATTTAACAACTTTCTTTCATAATACTATATGTTCTACCCCCCATAATACAAGATGGGTTTATGCTTAATATAAATTAAGCGTAATACTACACATCACAGTATTTTCTTCTAAAGATCTTAGTAGAGATTGATGTAAACTATAATATTTTAATCCTATGACTTTTTATGGTATATAAACACAGGGCGAACTCCAATATCTCTAAAGGGATTTGGATCGCCTTAAACAAACAGAATAACCCCTTAAAAATTAGCCATATAAGGGTATTCTGGTCCATATTCTAACCAATCACCTATTCGAAACACAAACTATAATATAACCCGGAAGATAATCAATAGCAAAGGTTTGACGACCAAACCGGAAGTATGCAATTTTCATACTTCCGGTTTAACGCAACACAACATCCGGTGTAAACAAACCCACCAACAGGAAGTAGATTTGACTTCCGAGTAAAAGGGGACACATCAATATAATTGAGACAATTACGGATATATAGAAGAGCCCAAACAACACAGGTTAGTCCCACCAAATAGGGCTTTATGCCCAAATATGAAGACAAAAATACGATACTTGGACAATAATAATAATAATAAGGTCCAACAGTAAAATACTTCCGGGTTAACATTTCCGGGTCACAATTTCCGGAATAGTAATCATTTGGCGCCAAAATTATGGCGCAATTATAGAAGATTATGATTGGATAGAAAAGGGTTTAAAGGATGTTGCTCACCCATACCATATGTTAGTCTTGAGAAAGGCCTCTATTGCAGGCCAAAACGCGTTGACAAGTATATGGTGAGCATTATTCCTTTTAACTATTGGATATTAATAGCAATATCACACTATGTTGTTATCTTTTGTTTACAGGTTTTGAGGATTCCCCAGGCACTTTCTTCTATTTTTGTTTTATCTTTAATCGAATTTCGTTTGTTATTCTCCTTTTCTGAACTATTGTTTTTGCCATCTCAGGGACCTCTGCTATCAGGAAGCTGATTGTAGACTATTTTTTTGAGAATAACAAGCTCTCTGAAGCTTTTTAAAGTATTTTAAAGTTTCTTTATTTTTTTCTCTATATGTTTTCTCAGTGATCACGTTCACTAGTTTGTGCACACACTAGCTATATTTTTTCCGTTTTTTGAGACATCACCATTTTTGAAGGAACTATATATTTTGAAATACGATTTTGTGTGGATTTTATTTTTCTTTGCATAATCTTTGGATTTCATGTTTTTCACGGATTGAACTATTTCCCACCAATTTGGATTGTCACCATTTTATCTGGAGATCACGTTACTTTCCCACATTATATCTGTTTTTATACTGTTATTTTTATACTGTTATTTTAATTAGAATATCTAGCATTTGTTATACAGTTGTTATATAATTGTCACAACATATTACAGTGCTTATATGCTGATCTCCCAAAGTATATTGCTTACATGCTGATTTCTCAAAGTATATTACTTATAGGGTAATTTCCCGATATTAGGGTTTATACTATTTATTGACAAATTTCAGCCCATTCTATTATCATATATATGTTTTAATCATTGTCAATTTCTCACTCCTGCACACTTACACACCAAGCAGGTTTATTTATTAGAGAATAACCTGACAACGTATCACGCTCCCCCCCTTTCTTGTATATGTGAAGATCTTGTTAGATAGACTTCACTCATTAAAAATGTTTTAAGGTAATACCGGAATATTGTTCTTAAGGTAATACTAATATCGATATGGATCCATAGTTTCGTATATAACTGATATTAAATTCTGTTATTTTATTTGAAAACGTATTTTCTGTGCCACTCATTGTTTTTTCGAGCAATTCTTCACTGTAATATACATACAATTTTGATTTTAAACTTGCATTTTTAGTGAATGTTACCACAACCCCCAGTCTAAGGGAATATACACTTGGACTTCACGCATTTAATGAATCTATTAACACATTAGATAGGACTATTTCAACCTCTATGGTCTAACTTCACACAGGACTAATCCCAATCCTGATTACATTAAACCAACCATTCCCTTAACTCTTGGCCTTGCCTCTTTTGGCGCTCCTATCTAGTCATTTAAAGGAACCTCATTCGTCGGGAAGTCATCAAGCCGGAAGGATGCTCCGCGGCGGAGGAGCGAACTAAGAATATTGAAGATGCCGATTTGCTTGAAGACATCGCCGATGGAAGAAGACTCTCTGCCGCTTGCTTCAAGACATCGCCCGGATGGATGAAGACTTCACTGCCGCTTGCTGGAACACATCGCCTGGATCGGATGAGGAGTTCTGACCGGGTGGGTGAAGACAAGGTAGGGAGATCTTCAGGGGGGGTAGTGTTAGGTTTATTTAAGGGGGGTTTGGGTTAGATTAGGGGTATGTGGGTGGTGGGTTGTAATGTTGGGGGGTGGTATTGTGTTTTTTTTTAGGCAAAAGAGCAGTTTTCTTTGGGGCATGCCCCCACAAAAGGCCCTTTTAAGGGCTGGTAAGGTAAAAGAGCTTTGAACTTGTTTTAATTTAGAATAGGGTAGGGAATTTTTTTTATTTTGGGGGTTTATTATTTTATTAGGGGGCTTAGAATAGGTGTAATTAGCTTCAAAATCTTGTAATCTTTTTTTTTATTTTTTGTAATTTAGTGTTTGTTTTTTTTTTGTAATTTAGTTTAGTTTATTTAATTGTATTTTTAGATAGATATTTGTAGTTTATTTAATTTATTGATAGTGTAGGTGTATTTGTAACTTAGGTTAGGATTTATTTTACAGGTAATTGGGTAATTATTTTAACTAGGTAGCTATTAAATAGTTAATAACTATTTAATAGCTATTATACCTAGTTAAAATAATTAACAATTTACCTGTAAAATAAATATAAACCCTAACATAGCTATAATGTAATTATTAATTATATTGTAGCTATCTTGGGGTTTATTTTATAGGTAAGTATTTAGATTTAAATAGGAATATTTTAATTAATAATATTATTAGATTTATTTTAATAAGAGTTTAGTTAGGATGTTAGAGTTAGATAGGGTTATTATACTTAATATATATATAATATAATAACGATATTAACTATATGAACCCTAATATAATTAGGGTTAATATAGTTAATATATATAAATAATAACTATATTAACTATATTAACCCTAATATAATTAGGGTTAATATAGTTAATATAGCTGGCGGCGGTGTAGGGGGATTAGATTAGGGGTTAATACATTTATTATAGGTGGCCGCGGTGTAGGGGGATGTAGATTGTAGGCAAAAGAGCAGTTTACTTTGTGACAAAGCCCCGCCAAAAGCCCTTTTAAGGGCTGGCAAAAGAGCTGTTACTTTGGGGCATGCCCCGCAAAAAGCCCTTTTAAGGGCTGGCAAAAGAGCTGTTACTTTGGGGCAATGCCACGCAAAAAGCCCTTTTCAGGGCTATTTGTAGAGTTAGACTTAGGTTTAGTGGTAGGGATAGTTTAGTATTTTAGGGGTTAAATAATTTAATATAGATGGCGGCGGGGTAGTGGGATTAGATTAGGGGTTAATAATTTTAAGATAGATAGCGGCGGGGTAGGGGCTCACTTTAGGGGGTAGGTAAGGTAGATGGCGGCGGTGTTAGGGGCTCACTTTAGGGGGTTATAGATTTAATATAGTTGGCGGCGGTTTAGGGGTTAATAACTTTATTAGGTAGCGGCGGGCTCCGGGAGCGGCGGTTTAGGAGTTAATACATATTTTATTGTTAGGCTAGTGAGGGGGGATAGCGGATAGAGGGTTAGACGTGTCGGGCTATGTTAGGGAGGCGTGTTAGACGTGTCGGGCTATGTTAGGGAGGCGTGTTAGACAGTGCGGGTGATTTAGACTTTAGTCAGGTTTTGTAGGCGCCGGCAGTTTCTAACGTGCCGCAAGTCACTGGCGACGCCAGAAATTTGTTCTTGGGCAGATTTCTGGACATCGCTGGTTTGTCAGACTTACGGCACGTTAGCATCTGACGGCGCCATATATGGGATAGCTCGAGTTGCGAGCTGAAACTGCGGGCGACGCGGGTTCCCTCGCTTGCGCCGCAAACTACGATCTATATCGGATCGCGCCCCTGATAGTAAATGTAATTAGATTACACTAGCAAAATATTTTTTTTTTTTTTTTAAATTTAAAATAATGTGATAAACGGATATTAACACTGGTGGCTGGCACAGAGCAATGAACCAGAGTATATGCTGTGTGACACAGGCCTGATAGAAAATGAAAAAAAACTTCACTAGCAAAATAATTAAATTTTTTGGTTAGTTAAATTTAAACTAATGTTGTTAGGGAGATATCAGTGGTGGCAGTAATCACAGCATATGCTGTGAGCCTTAAACACACAGCCTGAAAGCCAGGCAAATGCTAATAAAAAAAAAAACGAAAAAAAAAAAAAAACGGCACGAAATATAGCTCTAAAAAGGGCTTTTTGGGGTGCTGTGCTTGCAGCAGAGATGAGTGGAGTCCTTCTGGACTGTAGTGGACACTAAATACACTAGCCTAGCTATGTTTTTCCTATTAATGTCGGGAGCAAAAACACAACACGTCCTCTCATTAAGAAAGCAAGGTCGTTATGAGTCTAAAATGGCGGATTCCGAGTAGCTGGGAGGGTCTGTGAGGGAGTGTCTGATGTTGATTGGCTCTAATGTGTCAGACGGCTGTGACATAAAGGGTCAAAGTTTCCTCAATGATGACACATAGGGGCGGATCGAACATCGCCATGTGTTCGCCCACAAATGCGAACGCGAACAAGCTATGTTCGCTGTGAACCGTTCGCGGGCGAACAGTTCGGGACATCACTAATGCCTATGTTAAAGCCCTCTGGCTGCCTTTTTGTTTCTAACACCTGAGACCTCCTATCTATGAGCCTTTATAACTTTTTTTGCAATATTTTTTTTAAAATGTTTTTTGTTATTATGAGGGTAACTATACTTTGTAATCTATTTTAATGTGATTTGTGCAACTTTTGTGTTTTGTGAAACAGTTAACCAGAGCTCTGAAGTTGCGGTAATCATTCTAGAGTTAATCACAATTGCGCTCAAGTGATCGACTTTAATTTCAACTCGTAATAACAGTGGTAAGCCTGATGAGCACAAACAACAGCGATAAACCCCTTATCGCTCTGGCACAAACGTTTGCCCTCCACCGATATTGTTTACTTATGCGTAATTAAACAACTTTGTAACATACTAGTATTATTTCTTTTGCCCATTTTAATATAATTTAGCTCTGAATATTGAGAACTTTCCAATTCTCAGAACTGAAAAATAGGCTAACTCTGCTACATATATGTCCCTAATTGGTTTTAACAGATAACAACTGCAAAACAATATACATTATACAAACATTATGACTGTTGTCTGCAGACTCAAGCCCAGATGGGCTCCTCCAAATAAGGCAAGTGGTCGGGGGAATTTGGGTGTTGAAAAATAATTAAAGCCAACATGGGGGTCATAATCCTTTAAAAAAACCTATAAAATAATTTCTTTACAAAATCCCCTTAGACATGAATTATGGTTTTATGTGAAAAAGAAAATAGATACGTTTTTCTGAAGGATTATGATTGACTCTATGGTATTAATTTGTTTTTGAAAATGCTTAGACTTGACTGATATTATTTTATAGCAATACAATAGAAATGTCTTGTAATAACTAGCACCTAGATTACGAGTTTTGCGCTAAACAGGGTGCGAAACTAACGCTAAAAAAATTGCGTTATTTCACCCTCCATTACAAGTTAATGAAAAGCCTTCTTCTGCGTGTTGTATGGTGGCGTTAGGCTCCATACCACACAAAATCCAAGGGCTGGTTTGACGTGCTCGTGCATGCTTTCCCCCATATACATGAATGGGGAGAGAGTGTTTCAAAAAACTAACACCGGAAGTGCGGAATGAAAAATCTCCGTAACGCAACCCCATTGATGTCTATTGGGAAAAAAAAGTTATGTTTAAACACCCTAACATAAACCCCAAGTCTAAAAACCCCTAATCTACTGCCCCCAACATCGCTGACACCTAAATAAAGTTATTAACCCTAATCTGCTACTCCCGACATCGCCGCCACTATAATAAAGTTATTAACCCCTATTCCGCCACTCCCCGACATCGCCACAACTAAAATAAAGTTATTAACCCCTATTCCGCCGCTCCCCGACATCATTGCCACTATAATAAAGTTATCAACCCCTATTCCGCCGCTCCACAACATTGCTGACACTATAATAAGGTTATTAACCCCTAAACCTCTGGCCCCCACATCTCCGCCACTAAATAAACCTATTAACCCCTAACCTGCCGGCCCCCCACAACGCAAAACACTAAATTAAACCATTAACCCCTAAACCTAACATCCCCCTAACTTTAAATTAAAATGACAATATAACTATATTTAAATAAATAAAAACTTACATGTGAAATAAAAATAAACCTAACATTATACTATAAATTAACCTAACCTTAATTTATAGTTTAATGCTAGGTTTATTTTTATTTCACAGGCAAGTTTTTATTTATTTAAATATAGTTATATTGCCATTTTAATTTAAAGTTAGGGGGGTGTTAGGTTTAGGGGTTAATAGTTTAATTTAGTATTTTGTGTTGTGGGGGACCAGCGGTTTAGGGGTTAATAGGTTTATTTAGTTGAAGAGATGTGGGAGGCTGAAGGTGTAGGGGTTAATATGTTTATTTAGTTGCAGAGATGTGGGAGGCAGGAGGTTTAGGGGTTAATAGGTTTATTTAGTGGCGGCGATGTCGGGGAGCGACGGAATAGGGGTTAATAGCTTTATTATAATGGCGGTGATGTTGGGGAGCGACGGAATAGGGGTTAATATTTTTTTTAGTGTCGGCGATGTCAGGAGCGGCAGATTAGGGGTTAATACATTTATTTAATAGTTGCGATGTGGGTGGACGGCAGATTAGGGGTTAATCGCTTTCATTTAGTGTTTGCGATGCGGGAGGGTGATGGTTTAAGGGTTAATAGGTAGTTTATGGGTGTTAGTGTACTTTGTAACAGTTTAGTTATGAGTTTTATGAAACATTTTTGTGGCACAAAACTCAAAACTACTGGTTTCTGATGGCGGTATGGATCGTGTCGGTATAGACTGTAACGCAAGCTTTTTAGCCTCACCGAACAACTTGTAATACCGGTGCTATGAAAATCCCACGCAAAAACTTAATTTTTTTGAGTGTGGGATGGACGTTGCGTTACAGGCTAAAATGCTTGCGGTATAGCTATACCGACACAACTTGCAATAGCTGCGTTACTGCTTTTACGCTGAAATTTTTTCAGCGTTAAAATCCGTAACGCAAAACTCGTAATCTAGGTGTAGGTGTTTAATATCCCTTTAATTGCATTCCAAAAGCGTATACCAAACCCTTTGTACACCTGACAACATTTTTTGTATAAAAAAAATACAAGACTTTTTCAAAGTTCCGGAATTCCTCTGCTACTTTCTGACATTAGAGAGCACAGTGAGCACTTGACTCAATGTTAAGCACCTAATTTAGATTCAAAGTAGAAGATAAAACACGAGTTTAAAGAAATATTACCATATTCATGGATGGTAAATAATTGATTGGTTGATATTTCATAAAATATATAAACTTGATAAGGAATAACAATCACTCATCCCTAAGGCAGATACCAAAACAATATCTCAGAATAAAGCTTATGATCACTAAATGTCAGGGGCTATGTGGCACACACTCTCTCTAAGCTTGCTTCTTTTGTTGATTTTTTTTTTATAATACATCCCACTGTTTAAATGTGTTACACAGATATCTAATAGACGCTTTACAATTTCACCAAATGTGTTATGCAGATATCTAATAGACGCTTTACAATGTCAGTAACTGTGTTATGCAGATATCTAATAGACGCTTTACAATCAGCTAGATTACGAGTTTTGCGTTATGAGTGAAAAAGCATCGTTATGCTTCATAACTAGTGATGTCGCGAATAGTTCACCGGCGAATAGTTCCCGGCGAACATAGCATGTTCGCGTTTGGCGCGGTGGGCGAACATATGCAATGTTCGATCCGCCCCTATTCTTCATCATTGAGTAAACTTTGACCCTTTATCTAACAGTCAGCAGACACATTACAGCCAATCAGCGGCAGACACTCCCTCCCAAACCCTCCCACCTCCTGCACAGCATCCATTTTAGATTCATTTGGAAGCTGCATTCTTAGTGAGAGGAGGGACAGTGTAGCTGCTGCTGATTTAATAGGGAAATTGATAGCTAGGTTAGTGTATTCAGTGTCCACTACAGTCCTGAAGGACTCATCTGATCTCTGCTGTAAGGACAGCACCCCAAAAAGCACTTTTTAGGGCTAGAACATCATTTTTTATTTTTTTATTTTTTTTACCTGTGTAATCTAATTGCAGTTGCCTGCCTGCCAAGCCACTTGCCCAGTGCCACCACTCATATCTGGTGTAACAGTAGTGTAAATTTAAAAAAAAAAAAAACTTTTTTGACTGTGAAACATCAGTCTGCTAGTGTAATCTAATTGCAGTTGCCTGCCTGACAGCGTGTGTGCCAGGCCCACTTGCCCAGTGCCACCACTCATATCTGGTGTAACAGTAGTGTAAATTTAAAAAAAAAACTTTTTTGACTGTGAAACATCAGTCTGCTTGTGTAATCTATCAGAGTGTATAGTGGAAGGTTTTTAATAGGGTGCAAGAGGTGTGGAAAGGTTTGGTTCATGCCTGGGGGAAACTCAGAATTATCTAGGAGAGTTGTAAGTGGGGAGTGCCAGGATGATATCTTGTTTGGGGATTTACATATCTTCTTCCAGTCAGACCAAGTTTCGTTGGTGATTGAGGAAGTCGAGATGGAGTATTTATTGGTATATGCCGGATTCCAACACACTCTATTTAAATTGTGTGAGGCCGTTAGTGCATTTTCAATTTGTAGCCATCTTTTAGCGTTGGAGTCTTCTGATTTACACCAATCAGAAATTCTCTGTAGGGATATTGCTAGTTTATATGACTGCAGATGGGGGACACCTAGTCCTCCTTCGATGGGAGGTTTGAATAATGTATTTTTATTGATTCTTGGGGGCCTCCGTCTCCATATATAGTCATTAATGATTTTCTGTAAGGTATCGAGGTCTTTTCGAATGCCTGGGATGGGGACTGTCTGAAGGATGTACAGGACTTTAGGGAGTAAAGTCATTTTAGTTGCATTAATTCTGCCTAGCCAAGAGATATTCTTGGGGAGCAAGGTGGTTGTGAGTGTTTTGAATTCTGTAATTAGGTTGCCGTAGTTATAGAGACGTAGATCAGATTTATTTGGTGTAATGCAAATACCTAAATATTTTAAATATTTTGTCTGCTGTTTAAGGGGGCATAATGAATTTAGGGTATCTAAGGAATGTCCTGGGAGATTTATAGGCAGATATTCTGATTTGGTTATATTTACTAGGTAATTTGAAACAAGTCCAAATCGCTCCAATTCCGAGATGGTTAATTGGAGAGAGGAGAGGGGGTTTGTAAGCGTGAATAGTAGGTCATCTGCAAAAATAGCTAATTTGTGCGTTTGATTGTCTATGTCTATACCATGAATGTCCCTATTTAACCGTATTTTGATGGCTAGAGGCTCTAGAGAAAGAATGAAGAGGAGGGGGGACAGGGGACAGCCCTGCCTAGAGCCGTTTCTAATTTCAAATGAGTCAGAGAGAGTGCCATTTATTTTTATCTGTGCCGTGGGGTTGGTATACAATGTCAGTATTTTTTTAATAAAAGAGTCTGGGAGATGGAACCGTCTCAAGGTCTCCTGTAGGTATGTCCAGTCTAGTCGGTCGAAAGCTTTTTCAGCGTCGGTCGATAGAAATACAGTCAGGGTTCTGTTTTGTGTGATATACTCTAGAAGGTTAAGGACTCTGACCGTATTATCTTTTGCTTCCCTATTGGGTACAAACCCAACCTGGTCCTGGTGGATTATTGAAGGTAGGATCTGGTTCAGGCGAGTGGCAAGGATCTTGGCATAAAGTTTAAGGTCAACGTTAAGTAGTGAGATCGGTCTAAAGTTTGCTGGTGAAGTTGGGGTTTTTCCAGGTTTGGGTATGACAGAGATATTGGCTTGTAGCATATTGTCGGGGAAAGGGTGGGTTTCCGTGATCGAATTAAATAGGGTTGTTAAGTGTGGGACTAGATGTCTTGCAAATGTTTTATAATATAAGCCTGTAAAACCGTCTGGGCCTGGGGCTTTGTTCTGTTTAAGTTGTTTTATCGCGTCTTGTATTTCTGTTGGACGAATAGGTTGGTCAAGAAGTGTGTATTGGTCAGGAGTTATTTGTGGGATTGTTATCTCATCTAAGTATTGGCAACATAGGCGTAAATGAGAGTGGGAGCGTCTGTTAGGGAAGAGATTGTAAAGTTTATGATAGAACTTTTTAAATTCATCTGCTATGGTGTTGGTGTCTTCTATTTGCTTGCCCTGAGGTGTCTTGATAGAGTGGATATATGTGCTCTGCTGTTGTTTTTTAAGAGCTCTGGCTAGAAGCCGGCCTGGTTTATTTCCCTCTGTGTAAAATTTTTGTTGGAGAAATAACAGCTGTCTCTGTGAATTAATCTGCAGGATTGAATTTAGATTTTCTCTTTTATTTTTAAGTTGTTGCAGCATCGAATCATCAGAGGGAATGACCTTATGTGCGTAATCTAGCTTAGCAATTTCTTTGGATAGGAGTTCTACCTCTTCCCTGTTCTTTCTCTTTATTTGTGCTTTGGTTTTGATAAATTCCCCCCTTATAGTACATTTATGAGCTTCCCAAAGGGTAGTGATGTCTACATCCGGGGTATTATTTAGTGAGAAATAAGATTTTATATGTTTCGAGAAGAGTTTTATCTGCACAGGGTCTAGTAAGATAGAGTCGTCTAGCCTCCACTGAAAAGCTCGGAGTGGAGCAGAGGGCCATTGTATTGTGCAAGACACTAGGGAGTGGTCTGACCAGGATGTGTGTGTGATATGTGATTGTTTGGTGTGGGATAAGACCAGATGGTCTACTAGAATATAATCTAGTCTTGAGTAATTTCAGTTGGGATGGGAGAAAAAGGTGAAGTCTGATTTGTGGGGGTGAAAGTATCTCCACACATCATGTAAACCTAAAGCTCTAAATTTCTTCCAGATATTAATCAAGTTTGGTGTTTTAGTTCTAGTACCTGGGTTTGAGCAATCTACAGTAGGATCTAACGGAAAAAGTAGAAAGTAAAGTATCAGGGATCCCTTGCTTTCTTTGTATATCACGCCTGTAATTGTGGATATGAATTTGTCTTGATGAGAGTTGGGGGCATAGACATTCATCAGTGTCACTGGCTTCCCAAATAATAGCCCCCTTAGACAGATGTACCTTCCCTCTTTGTCTGAAACTATATGTGTCTTGGTGAAGGGGACGGATTTATGGATTAGGATGCTAACGCCATTAACTTTTTTATTCGGGTTGGTACTATGAAAGTGTTGAGGGTAATACGGGGAAAAGTATTTAGGGATATTTTTTGATTTAAAGTGGGTTTCTTGGAGCATTAAGATGTGGCCCCCTATGCTGTGTAGGTCTTTTATGGCCATTCTTCTTTTATTGGGGCAGTTTAGACCCTTCACGTTTTGTGTGATAATGACTAGATTTTGTGACCTGTGTTTATTCATTGGTGTAGCGTGGGAAAAGAAGAGCTATGAGACCTTCTCAGAGCGAGAGACAGTATGGATGTTTCAGAGCGAGCACAGCACTCAATGAGAGCGAGATTAGAGATTTCACAGGAAAAAGAAAAAGAAAAAAAAGTACAAAATATAAAGAATACATTTTTAACGTCCATCTTAACTTACAGGAGAAAATCTCCCAACTGAGTGAAAACAAGAATATAAAATTATACAATTTTAACAGTTAACCATAAATTAACAAGCGAGTCCTCTTAATGAGGACTGCACAGGGAACAAGGTGGATATTACCTTAATATGAAGGGATAGACCTGCAGTCTATGTGGGAACTGTTGTAGTGCAATACTCATGAACGCCCCAGTTTTGCAAGTGGGCTGTGGTGGTTGGTCCCATTACACATAGAACCAAAGCAAAGACATAGAGCAGCACAAAAAGGAAAGTGCAATGACATTCAAAATTTTATTGTCAGCCTTTTTCTCCTAGTGAAGATTGCCTAACAGGCAAAGGTCCTGATGTCTTCCGTTGGCGAGCTTGGATCCATTCTTTTCTTTGTGGGAGTGGAAGAGACCCAATTGCAATCTATCAGAGGGGGAGGTATGTCTAGATCCTTGCAAATAGATGAAATATCCTTGATGGAGGAACAAGAGTCTTCTACCTTTCCATAATATTATCAGGTAGAAGGGGAAACCCCATCTATAGGGTATGTTCATTTTCCTCAGTAGCAGTGTGAGTGGTCTAAGATCTCTTCGTTTGGAGAGTGTTCTTTGAGAGAGGTCTGCGTACACTTGGATATCAGCATTTTCATATCTGATGGGTTGTTGTTCCCTGGCCAATTTCATTAATTCCTCTTTCACTTGGAAATTTGTGATCCAGATTATAACATCCCTTGGTGGTTGGCCGGTTTG
Organism: Bombina bombina; assembly: GCF_027579735.1. Taxonomy (NCBI): domain Eukaryota; kingdom Metazoa; phylum Chordata; class Amphibia; order Anura; family Bombinatoridae; genus Bombina; species Bombina bombina. The sequence continues at coordinate 1,066,770,977 of NC_069499.1, forward strand.
TGGTTTGGGACGCAACGCCCTGTGCGCTCTATCAATGTCAATTTTTGTTGGCATCTCTTCTTTCTTTAAGGCAGTGAAAAAATCTTGCAGGTATTGATCCAAATCTGCTGTTGTGATGGCTTCAGGGATGCCCCGCAGCCTGATGTTGTGGCGCCTGCTGCGATTCTCAGCATCGTCGAGTTTGTCTTCAAGCTCAGATATACTTGCGCCTTGCTGCTGGATGACACTTTGCAAATCAGAGATAGCTTCTGTGTGTGTTTCCTGGTTGTTTTCAAGAGTTTCGACTCTATGGCCTATCTCAGAAATGTCTTTTTTAAGGTCAGATATTTCTTCCTTAATGCACTGTTTAACCTGAGTGATTAATGAGGAGAAGTCTTTTTTTGAGGGTAGGGAGTTGAAAAGGGCTGTGGGAATTGTAATATTGTCAGGTGCAGGATCACATTTAGACTCAGAGGAGCTTTGCCCTGAGGTTTGATCTGGGAGATCAGCATTTGCAGAGTTAACATCCTTAGTTTCTAGGGTCTTGAAGAAGGTGTTGACAGTGTGAGAAGTAGCTTTAAGCTTTAAGTTATGTGCTTCGAGTGCAGTTGCAAATGTAAAAAGCAGGTATGCCCAGAGTCTAAGGCTTAGTGTAAAGGATGTAGAAATAAGTGGTCTGTGGAGGTTGTTAGAAATATTTCTGCTGATGGCTGAATAGTTGCTTCGTTTTACACTTTATTCTGTAACAGGGGATCAATTGTGCATTGAAGAAAGTATTTTAAAATTTTTACTGAGTATCAGGTCATGTGACCTCGGCTATGAATGATATTACCCCCTTCAGCCTTTTCTACCAATTTATGCCAAAAAACATGCTGTTCCAAGCCTTGTGAAAGTCATATAGCTTTATGTATGCATTGTATAGCAAATCACTTAAATTGGTGGTTCAAGCGTTTCTATTATGTGCAAGTTGGTTTCTTACCGGAATTCCTCATAGCCTGTCTGCTTTGCTTTCCTGCTCTGCGAGGTTGCTGCGTGTGAGTACTTTAGCCTAGGCTGCGGCCTACCACGGAACCGGCCCCCAGTTTGATAGTAAGTGATCGCAATGCGGTCGTCTGGTTAGGTGTAGAGTTGGTTAGCGGCAGGTCCGCGGCAGTGATCCGTAAGAGTGTAAGTCTTTTTATTTACGGCAGCAGCCCCAGCCTTCTTTAACTATGATGGCGAACTCGGCCCATGCAGGAGCGCAGATCATCCGGTGTAGCGGGTGTTGCGACTTAGGATTAAGTCAAAGTTCCTCTAACATAAGGAGCGATATGTCTCCTAACATCCCTGCTATATTTTTCGCTGTTATTTAAAGCTGGCATTAGCCTAAGACGTCTTCACTCAGATGGGGCTCAGGAGCTCTACAGAAAAGCAGCCATCTCCTAGGCTGGCTGGCTCCGCCCCCCCTCTGCTTGTGTAATCTAATTGCAGTTGCCTGCCTGCCAGCGTGTGTGCCAGGCCCACTTGCCCAGTGCCACCACTCATATCTGGTGTAAAAGTAGTGTAAATTTAAAAAAAAAAAAATATATATTTTTTGACTGTGAAACATCAGTCTGCTAGTGTAATCTAATTGCAGTTGCCTGCCTGCCAGCGTGTGTGCCAGGCCCACTTGCCCAGTGCCACCACTCATATCTGGTGTAACAGTAGTGTAAATTAAAAAAAAAAAAACTTTTTGACTGTGAAACATCAGTCTGCTTGTGTAATCTAATTGCAGTTGCCTGCCTGACAGCGTGTGTGCCAGGCCCACTTGCCCAGTGCCACCACTCATATCTGCTGTAACAGTAGTGTAAATTTAAAAAAAAAACTTTTTTGACTGTGAAACATCAGTCTGCTAGTGTAATCTAGTGTAATCTAATTGCAGTTGCCTGCCTGCCTGCCAGCGTGTGTGCCAGGCTCACATCATATACTGTGCCCACTTGCCCAGTGGCCCCACTCATATCTGGTGTAACAGTAGTGTAAATTTAAAAAAAAAAATTTTTGGACTGTGAAACATCAGTCTGCTTTTTTGTGCCAGGCTCACAGCGTATACTGTGCCCACTTGCCCAGTGCCACAACTCATATCTTGTTTAATAGTAGTGTAAGTGTACATTTAAAAGCAAAAAAAACTTTTTGGACTGTGAAACATCAGTCTGCTTTTTTGTGTCAGGCTCACAGCGTATACTGGGCCCACCTTGCCCAGTGCCCACCACTCATATCTTGTTTAATAGTCGTGTAATGCTGTACATTTAAAAAAAAAAAACAAAAACGTTATTTGGACGTCGAGTGAACGCATCAGTCTGCTTTATTTGTGTCAGGGCTCCACAGCGTTATACTGGGCACCCCTTGCCCAGTGCCACCACTCATATCTTGTTTAATAGTAGGTAAGTGTGACATTTAACAAACAAAAACTTTTTGAGACTGTGAAACATCAGTCTGACTTGTTTTGTGGTCAGGCTCACAGCGTATACTGTGCCCACTTGCCCTGTGCCCACCACTCATATCTTGTTTAATAGTAGTGTAAGTGTACATTTAAGAAAAAACTAACTTTTTGGACTGAGAAACATCCAGTCTGCTTTTTTGGTGTCAGGCTCACAGCTATTATACTCTGGGCCCACTTGCCCGAGTGCCCACCACTCATATCTTGTTTAATAGTAGTGTAAGTGTACATTTAAAAATTAAAAACTTTATGGACTGTGAAAATTCAGTATGCTTTTTTGTGTCAGGCTCACAGCGTTACTGTGCCCACTTGCCCAGTGCCACCACTCTTTTCTTGTTTAATAGTAGTGTAAGTGTACATTTAAAAAATAAAACTTTTTGGACTGTGATAACATCAGTCTGCTTTTTTGTGTCAGGCTCACAGCGGTTTACTGTGCCCTCTTGCCCAGTGCCACCACTCATATCTTGTTTAATAGTAGTGTAAGTGTACATTTAAAAAAAAAAAAAACTTTTTGGACTGTGAAACTTCAGTCTGCTTTTTTTGTGTCAGGCCTCACAGCGTATACTGTGCCCACTTGCCCAGTGCCACCACTCATATCTTGTTTATAGTAGTGTAAGTGTACATTTAAAAACCAAAAAAAACCTTTTTGGACTGTGAAACATCAGTCTGCTTTTTTGTGTCAGGCTCAGAGCGTTATACTGGGCCCACTTGCCCAGTGCCCACACTCATATCTTGTTTAATAGTAGTGTAAGGGTACATTTAAAAAAATAAAAACTTTTTGGACTGTGAAACATCAGGTCTGCTTTTTTGTGTCAGGCTCACAGCGTATACTGTGCCCCTCTTGCCCAGTGCCACCACTCATATCTTGTTTTAATAGTAGTGTAAGTGTACATTTAAAAAAAAAAAAAACTTTTTGGACTGTGAAACTTCAGTCTGCTTTTTTGTGTCAGGCTCACAGCGTATACTGTGCCCACTTGCCCAGTGCCACCACTCATATCTTGTTTAATAGTAGTGTAAGTGTACATTTAAAAACAAAAAAAACTTTTTGGACTGTGAAACATCAGTCTGCTTTTTTGTGTCAGGCTCAGAGCGTATACTGGGCCCACTTGCCCAGTGCCACCACTCATATCTTGTTTAATAGTAGTGTAAGTGTACATTTAAAAAAAAAAAAAAAAAAACTTTTTGGACTGTGAAACATCCAGTCTGCTTTTTTTGTGTCAGGCTCACAGATTATACTGGGCCCACTTGCCCAGTGCCCACCACTCATATCTTGTTTAATAGTAGTGTAAGTATACATTTAAAAACAAAAAAACTTTTTGGACTGTGAAACATCAGTCTGCTTTTTTGTGTCAGGCTCACAGCTTATACTGGGCCCACTTGCCCAGTGCCACCACTCATATCTTGTTTAATAGTAGTGTAAGTGTACATTTAAAAAAATAAAAACTTTTTGGACTGAAACATCAGTCTGCTTTTTTGTGTCAGGCTCACAGCTTATACTGGGCCTACTTGCCTAGTGCCACCACTCATATCTTGTTTAATAGTAGTGTAAGTGCACATTTAAAAAAATAAAAACTTTTTGGACTGTGAAACATCAGTCTACTTTTTTGTGTCAGGCTCACAGCGTATACTGTGCCCACTTGCCCAGTGGCACCACTCATATCTTGTTTAATAGTAGTGTAAGTGTACATTTAAAAAAATAAAAACTTTTTGGACTGTGAAACATCAGTCTGCTTTTTTGTGTCAGGCTCACAGCGTATACTGTGCCCACTTGCCCAGTGGCACCACTCATATCTTGTTTAATAGTAGTGTAAGTGTACATTTAAAAAAAATGACAGGCAGAGGCAGGCCACCCCGCAGGTGCCGCCGTGGTGCTGTGATTCCCTTTGGCCCTAGAATATTGCCCAGTGTTCAGAGGCCACGTACCATGAACTCGAAAGGTTCTGAGGACATAGTTAACTTTTTAACACAGGACACCCAATCTTCTATAGCTTCCGTTCCGAACCTTGATGCACCATCCTCCTCCAGCTTATCTTCGGGCACCTCTCAAGTTACCACTCGCCCGCCTGCCGCCACCACCAACACTAGCACCACAGCCGCTTCACTTGATCTGTCAGAGGAGTTATTTACACATCAAGTTGGAAGAAATGAGTGATGTGCAACCATTATTGCCAGAGGATGTAGATAACAGGGATATGTCTCAGTCAGGCAGCATTACACACATGGACGTACGGTGTGATGATGATGATGTTGTACCCACTATGTAATTTTCCATGGGAGTTTTGCCATGGATCCCCCTCCGGCATGCCACAGTCCAGGTGTTAGTACCCTTGAAACAACTTTCCCATCACTATTGTGGCCAGAAAGAGTCCCTGTGGGTTTTAAAATTCGCCTGCCCATTGAAGTCAATGGGGGTTCGCCCGGTCCGCCGGTTCGCAAACTTTTGCGGGAGTTCGTGTTTGCAGTTTGCGAACCCAAATTTTTAGGTTCGCGACATCACTATTTACAATGTCAGTAACTGTGTTACGCAAACATCTAATAGACTCTTTATGTCAGTAACTGTGTTATGCAGATATCTAATAGACCTTTTACAATTTCAGTAAATGTGTTATGCAGATATCTAAAAGACGCTTTACATTGTCAGTAACTGTGTTATGCAGATATCTAATAGACACTTTACAATGTCAGTTACTGTGTTATGTAGATATCTTATAGACACTTTAGATATCTAATAGACACTTTACAATGTCAGTAAATGTGTTATACTGTCAGCTCTTCCTGTTTGAATTAGATCATTGCTACACTTTAGCTAAAAGACCTGCCCTTAAAAGGGCATTAGCTAAGTTTTTGTTAGTTAAAGGGACAGTCAATTCCAAAAAAAACTTTCATGTTTCAAATAGGGCATGTAATTTTAAACAACATTCCAATTTACTTTTATCACCAATTTTGCTTTGTTCTCTTGGTATTCTTAGTTAAAAGCTAAACCTAGGAGGTTCATATGCTAATTTCTTAAACCTTGAAGGCTGCCTCTAATCTAAATACATTTTGATAATTTTTCACCACTAGAGGGCATTAGTTCACGTGTTTCATATAGGTAACATTGAGCTCATGCACGTGAATTTACCATGGAGACAGCTCTGATTGGCTAAAATGCAAGTCTGTCAAAAGAACTGAAATAATGGGGCAGTCTGCTGAGGCTTAGATACAAGGTAATTAAAGAGATAAAACGTGTATAATTATAACTGTGTTAGTTATGCAAAACTGGGGAATTGGTAATTAAGGGATTATCTATTTTTTAAAACAACAAAAAATCTGGTGTTGACTGTCCCTTTAAGTATTTTTAGTAGATTTTATAAAATTTACAACAATATGAAATAAAGATCAAAGAAAAAAAAAAACCAGAGTGGGGGTTCCATTGACTTCTATGGGGGAATATGTGAACGTACACGCGATATTCTAACTTCGGCTTTTTGTGTTCGTTTTGATTTGCATTTACTTTCAACACCACCCGACGAGTGCAAAAAGCTTACTGCTCTTCTTGTAATCTGGCCCTTTGTATGCAGAATCCGTTTTTTTTATTCCAGTGAGTAAAGTGAGTTTAACTGCGCATTACTACAATATTTATTTTTTACTCTTTGGAGCAGGGATTATTTTTTTTTTAATAATTGTTTAGTGTTAAAGAGTTGTAGCATTTTATATTGCAATGGGAGCATTGCTGCGACTGGTAGGGCTAGATTCCAAGTGGAGTGCAAATTAGTCCTTCCGCTCACGCATTATCTTCGCTAGACAGAGGATTTCTGCATGCGTCGAGTTGTACTCGTATTACACGCTGAAAGTAAAAAGTTTGTGCGCAAGAGTAAGCCTAACTCGCCCCCCAAAAAATCGCAACTCCGTTAACTTCTTCTCCCATTGACTTCAATGGAGCATGAAAACTGCAAAAATAAAACTAACACCCATACTCGCGCGCCAAAGTTTTAGATGTATACTGATGTATACAAACTTCACATTGCTTCTGTTTGTATAATGGGTCTATTCATATGCAGGGGAGTGTCTGCTTTCAGCCCCTTTTAGTGGGTGTTCCAGACTAATCAAATTAACAATGCTAAATTGGATGTTTATATCAGTATCTGTGCATTATTATTTATAGTAGTGTCTATTACATACAGTTAAATTAAAATTGGTGTATACTGTCCCTTTAAGATTAGAGTCCATGGGGCCGATTTAACAAAGTGCGAGCGGACATGATCCACTGTAGCGGATCATGTCCGCCGCACAACGATAAATGAGGACAGCATACGCTGTCAGCATTTATAATTTCCATTGTATCATTGTAGTTCTGGTGAACTGCTTGTGCAATGCTGCCGCCTGCCCCGACCGCTAGAAGGGGATGTCAATCAACCCGATCGTATGCAATATGGCGGATTGATATCTGCCGCCTCAGAGGAGGCGTACGAGTTAAGGAGCAGCGGTCTTAAGATCGCTGTTTCTTAACTCCTGTTTCTGGTGGGCCTGAAGGCTCGAGTGGAAACAGTTACATTCAGGGCCATTTGGTCCTTGTGAAACCGGCCCCTATGTCTGCAGTGGGAGTAACTGAAACATTTGAGCTCAATAATTAGTATGGGTATCCTCATACTTTGTCCATTTATGTAGATTAAATTGTTAGCAAATATAATATTTCAGTGTATGACAAGTATAAAATAAAATAAAGCCTAGCTATAGAATAAAGTCTCAAATGATTTTGTGGAGGTTGAAAATCTTGCAGATCAGTGAGAATCTTTGTCATATGAAGAGGTAGTAATAGAAATGTTCAAAAGGAAAACCACATAAGCACTCTCTATATAGAGAGAGGGAGTCCAGTGTCAGATACAACTGGATCTTTTTTTCTATAGTTTCTTCTTGATAATCTCATAGCTTTGTCTCTGAGGCTTTGGATATGTGAAAATAGATCTGTAGCTAATGCTGAAGAGAAAGTCTGAGACAAAATCACTGACAGATAGGCTTAGAGTAGGCAGTGGTTCATAGGCCAAAAATTTCTATTATTGTAGTTTAACAAATTATCTTCTTTTTTTCCATTTGCATAGTTGAAAAAGAAAAATCGAATGAAACTCTCAGAAGTGTTGTTAAAGCAGACTGTTCTTTTACACTTTTGAAGTGTTCTAACTGGAAGTTCTAAGAAAATCTGTATAGTATAGTGTGACCTTGAAAATACTTGTGTAATATTTTCTTGTTAGGAACAGCACAGTTTCTTTATCTAACATGTGAAGAAACTGTTTTATGGCATATATAGGACGTTTGCTCCCAATAGGCTTGAGAACTAATGATCTATGGCCATGTTTAATTCCAAGCTTCAGGGATACCATAGAGTCACTAGTTATTCCTTTTAGTTCTAGTTCCTAAATGCTCTCTCTAGGTATGAAATTCTGCTGTTATAATATTGTGGTTTACAAAAGATTGTGTTATAGTATCCATATCATTCACAAGGGTCTCACATTAATCCCCTAGAGCTTTTACCCAAAACCCAAGTTCAGTCACTTCCTGATCAAGATTCATAAATTCCTTCTTTATGACCTGAAAACTCTGTAAGAAATTTCTTCCATTACTACTTTAGTGGGAAGGTTGCTCAAGTCTGCTTTTGTACTCGGCAAAGTTCTCATAATGCCAACATTTTCCTGCTCTGAGAAGCTATTTCCACAGTATATGATTAAACATAGTTTATGTTATCAGTAGATAGCAGGAACCTTCTTTCTATATTTTTAATAGCCATAAGATACTATACTCAATATAGATGCTTACGATTATTAAGGTTTTAAGGAAAAGCAATGCTCCTCAGTCCTCAACATAAATAAAAAGATATCAGAAGATGATGTGAAAGACACTAGATAATATAGTACATTTAAAAAAGTGTAAAAAGTGTGAATCAAAATATGCAAGATGAGAGACCCAGCTATTAGCAACAAAATCAAAAGATATTTGAATTCCCCTAGTGATGCCATTGTATTGAACTTATAGTTAAAATATATAAAGTGAGCCTGACTAAAAGGAATTGGATGCTAGAGTCAAATGTACACTGTTTTCCTATAAAGGGTGTCAAATAGGTGAAGACTCAACTGTTAGTAGACTAGTGTAGGCTGTGCTTATTGCTACCACAGAGTTGGTGAAGGAGAGTTCTAAAGCTGCTAAACGGTGAGGTCCAGACCAAATCCTCCATCTGAGAGTTACCACCATTGTGAGGTGAAAGCTGTTGTAGGGAAAATACCTTTTGTTCCTGGTAATAGAGCTCTCAAATAAAGTGCCTATCAGCACCGACCACCAGCCTTTATCCCAGTATTACTTTTTAGTGGTCTAAAGACATACAGTAGCTTGATAATTGATGCCCAATATCTTTTGTGGGCTCCAGTTCCAATCCATCAGAATACCCCTGTAAAGTCTCCCATTACTTTTATCACAAGTTTTTTAGCTGTATTTGTGGTCCAACAGCACCTTATTTTCAGCAATTTTTCAAGGATTTTTGTTTATTTTTCTTAATTTTATTCCTGTTTTTTTGGCTGTAACCATAGCTTTTTTTTAATAATTATTTTGTGCATGGCCAGTTCACATATTAATACATATTATTATTGGTTTAATATAAAATATTTATGACTGTTAATTTATTATTTTAATTAAGTGTTTTGACATTTTCAAAGAATATTTATGATAAATTAACCTCAAAATTATAGGAAAGTGTTTTTTACACACATCATTATTTTTTATTATTTGATAAGTGAATAAAACATCTCTTTCATCTCTTTTTGGTCCTATCATTTGTTTCCATGAAGATGTATGAAAATAACTGTATAAATCATCTTTAAAAAATTGTGATACTTCAGTTTTTTTGTGTGTTATTCTATTTTACTGTTACTGATATAATTTATCAATAAAAACATGTTTTCCTAATCTGCACAACAGGTCTTCTAATGGTTAAAAAATAAAAAATAAAAAATACCCAATATATAATCGAAGTATGCATATTTATAGCTTCTTGGAAACTACATGATATAGAAATAAAGTATTTTAATGTATCTTTAAATTAAAAATCTAGCCTGATACTGAATTTATCTGTATTGTGAAAGTTTACTAACATAAAAACTACACTTTTAATCCCACCCTTCTTTTTTTTCTATGAAATTAGTTTAGGTGGTTAATATTAATAATAAAATTCCATTTAGAGTAAATATTATGTTTAAAAAATATTTTGTAAATGTGAAACAAATGTATTTGGCTTTTAAAACAAAACATATTTTACTTGAAGTTCATTTAATTTCAATAAAATTAATATGTGAATCATCATGTTACAGATATTATTATATATGTAAACTCCATGAACATAGAAATGACTGCTTTAATGAACACCAATTTAATAAATAGCAATTTTTCTTTCTTATGCTAAGTAAAATTTGACTTTGTAAAGGTCTTTACTTTCGGTCCTTCTTTCTATATTTATGATTTACAGATTATTTTATTGCAGAGAAACATTATGTCAGAAAAGTGGAAATGCCATAATTCCGCAAAGATCTGTACATGCTACATGACCTGAAAAGGTAAATATTGCTTTTGAACAGTTGTCCAATATATTTCCTAGTCTCAGTTAAGCAAGTATCACCTAATATTAAAGTACTCACTCATTTCTGCACAAGAGCAGTTATTAAGACTTGGCAAATGGTTTATTCCAATCAGAGTCAGTATACACTCAATCAAGAGCCCTCTGAACAACTTTCACCTCATTATTCTCCTCATTTTTTTGTATAAACTGGAAGTTCAAATAAAAAGTGGTGAGTTCCAAGGTATTTCCATGCACATAGCTGATTGTAAAGTAAGCCCATTTCCCTTAGTCTGGCAGCTACTTATTATATTCTATAACATTCTACAACCAATGACCAATGTGCTGAAAAACAAGTATTACAAACATGCAGTAATTGGTGCTATGCTACATACATTTTTGCAAAAGCTAAAATGTTGGTACTTTATAAGACTTCCTGTGACAATCAGATTTACTTTCCTTTTAAGTACTATATAAGGATTGCTCTAAAAGCAATGATCTTGATAGCACTGCAGCAGGTAGACTTAACTGGAGTATTTTGAGCCATAAAAGCTCATCATTATTTTTGTACCCTTTTTTTTCTATGACTTTTAACATTAAACCTATAATTCACTACTTTTACATTCGGAAGAAAAATAAAAAAAATGTTTAATGTTTCTGTGACATAAATATAAGAAATACAGCTAATAACATCATCTACTATACCTTTTTCAGAGCATATTCCCATAACACACATTTCTAATAGTTTATTGTTTTATTGTTTGCGGTGTCACTTGACTCCATGGCTCACACTCATGAGTGAGTTAGTTTAGACCTGAAAAATACCTGGGGTAAACAAAACCTGGCTTCTATATTTGAAAAGAGTGAAGTGATGTTCACATTAAAGTCTACCTGAAATTTTTGTTGTTGTTTAAAAGATAGATCATTATTACCCATAACCCATTTTTGCATAACTGACACTATTATATCAATATGCTTTTTATATCTGTGATGACCTAATATCTAAGCCTCTGCAGACTGCCCCCTTATCTTAGTGCTATTTTCAAACTTGCATTTTAACCAATTAGCACTGCTTCATAAATAAGAAAGCCGATAAAATGAACTGAGATAAGAGGCGGCCTGTAAAGGCTTAGAAATAGTCAGACATTTAGAAGTATAAAGATTATAAAGTATATTAATATTTAACAATATTGGTTGTTCAAAGCAGGGGAATGGGTTGTAAAGGCGTTATCTAGCTTTTTAAATTAAATTAAATTAAATTAAATTAAATAAAAAATGAAGTAGACTGTTACTTTAAAATATCAACAAGTATCCTGTAAATCCCTATTTCCAGCATTCCAGCCTCTACTGCTCTACACTAAATGTTACCTTCCAAATGAAAAAAAACACCAATAAGGTTTTACTGATATGTTTGGTACTCATGCCTCAATGACCATGTCGTGATTTCATGGAAGATAAACATCTTCTAGCTATTATTAATGAACAGGGAACCTATAGATCGCAGAAGGCCAATGTATAATGGATCTTTGATAACATGACACACCTAGGTTTTACTAATTCAATTGTGCCACATGTGTATTGTACAAGTTAGCCATTCATGGTTTCTGCTCCAAATATTTTCAACCCCACTACATAAAATTGACTTTAACTTTTGTTTCATGGCTAAATCCTGCTTTTCAGGTTGTAACAGGACGCAAATATAAAAAAAATAAAAAATAATCAAGTAAAGTTGTAGCTAGTAATAAGACATTTATCAAGGTAAGATTAGTGCAAAAAACAAACTAGTTATCAGCTTATAGTGTCTATAGCATTTTTTTTAATTAGTTTGGTTGTTGCACACTAAAAAAAAACGGGGTACATCTAAGGACATTGACTTTAACATTCAAAGATTAAGTATGAAAGCAAGAAAGTAGAGTAATATTTCTAATGTGTCTTATAAAATGATCTTGGCAATGCAGTCCTCTCTATATAGTACATGCACTTAAAGGGACTAACAGTACTTAGACAAGTACTTAGACCCTTCCATAAAGGCTAGGCTCTATCTTCCCCACCCACAATCAGAAAGCTGATTTCTGCTACTGTCTCTTGTTTGCAAAACTTATTTTAACTAATACCACAGTATCAAAACTTTCACTATATGTGGTGGTTTCAACAGGCAAAAGCAAATGAAAAAATAAAGGTAAAGGGACTATGTGTAAACAATTTAACACAGCCCAGCAGGTGAAACGGGTCATTGAATCAATGGGAACAAATTAAATGGAAGTTATCCCCTCATACACACAAAACAAAATGCATTGGTTTAAATACATTTCTGTTAGGTGAGACATTAAATAAATTGCCAAGCTCTCACATTTTTAGTAAAAACTTAAATTGTTGTGTTTAAAATGTATTTTTTATTTTATTTCTCAATCATTTTAAATGTTTGATCTACACAATTTATGAAAATATTTAATTATGTTCTATAGAAACATTACAACCTTTTTAGTATGAGTTCTATTAAGTTAATATTTAAAAGGAAAGAAACCAGAATCTAGGACAGGAAGTCTTATGTCATATATTGTGCATTTATGGGCTAGATTACAAGTGGAAAGCAAAATATTGCTTTTGCAAACTGTGTAAACTGAGTAATACTAGCCCATGCAAATGTGCGCTGGTATTACAAGTGAGATACGGCATGAGAACTAGCATAGCGAAGGGGGTAAGTCGTGCTGTGATGGCAGCAAATTGTAAATATATATGTAAATATATTATATATGTATAGGACTATATACACATATATGTATGTGTTAATATGTGTATATACATATATATTTACTGGGAATACACAATCCCCATAGACTGCCTTTTATTTCTAACACCCCACACTCACCAACTTTAATCCCTCATAACTGCTTATTGCAGTTATTTTAATAAAAAATAAAGATGCTACTATTTTTATTTTTTTAATAAAGTACATTACACTTGATTTTGGGGACATTTGATGAACATTTATAAGATTAACCAGAGATCTGTTTATAAGCACTAATTGCTACCACGACTTTGCTGTAGCAATAACCAGCCACTTATAATGGCTGGTTATTTATCGCACTCGCAAACAGACAAATTTGCCCATTTGTGGGCGCGCAATAAATTACCACTCCCTTTGTAATCTAGCCCAAAATGAATTGAAACCTATTGTTTATTATAAAAACAAATAAGGCTATTCCTGATAATTATACATTCTTTTTCTGTGGAAAAGAAAAATTAGTCCATTTTAAATGTTTATGAAATGTTATATATCACAATTAACTGTATTAAATTATCCTACCTGTATGTGCTAATACAATTAACCCTAACTTCTAATTTAAATTAGATTGGCATAACCCTGCTTTTCATCCAGCAGTATTATATTCTGAGCAGGTAAACAATGGATCATTAATACTTTCCCTCTGTTAATTTATTTTGAAGACAGAAACCTTATTCTTTGGATATTAAAGGTAGAGAAAAAAAATCTGTTCACCAACTGTAACTAGCTCATGATATACCTCTTCAACAGGAAATTTTGAGTAGGGAGTGACAGTCAATCAGGAGTAGCTTCAGGCCCAGATTTAACGAGTATGCTGCCCGAATTTATCATTTAACACTACATGAAGAGTACAACGCCTCCCACTGCTCACACGCAGCCAATCACACGAGCAGGTTCTGTCAATCTCCTTAGTCAGAAAAGTCCGGAGGCTCCAAAGCTATTATCACCATTTTAATGGTCATGGCATAACTGCTTTAAATAATGCTATGAAAATTAGTCGCTCGCATATAGCCTCTTCAGTGATAAAAAAACTATTGTAATTTGATTTAATATATAACTTATTTTCAGTCTAATAAAATGTGTTTTTTCCCCTCTGTCTTTAAATTTTAATGGTCATCGTATCACTGCTGTGAATAATGTAATGAAAAATAGTTGCTCCCATATAGTCACTTCAGTGATAAAAAAATTGTAATATGATTTAATATATCTAATTTTCAAGCTAGTGAAATGTGTTTTTTTCCCTGTCTCTAGGTCCATTTTAAATGTTAAAGGGATAGTATACTGTAAAATAGTTTTTCCCTTAATGTGTTTACAATTGCTTTTTTTACCAACTGCAGAGTAAAAAATGTATGAAAATTAGCTTTTTAGGGTTTATTTCTGTATATTAAAGCTCTGATTTTGTGTTTTGAAGCCACAGCCTAATAAAATGGGTTGAGCTTGTAGGTATAATCAGATCTCATTACTGTATCACATTGTGCACAAATACCTGCTTCTTTATCTTATATCTGTCCTTAAAACAATCAACAATACTTTGAGAGAACAATGGAAAATCAACATTTTTTTACCTTATCTCTGCTTTGTCACACTGGGAGTGTAATTTCTTCTGCAGGCTGTGTTTGCACAGCTTATCTATAGCTGGTACGCGCGGCCATAAACTTTCAGAATCGGTGGGGATACCACATGCTAAATTAACAATTTCAAATGCCAATATAAGGGTAAAGGAGCTACTTGTAAACAATTTAATACACCCCAGCAGGTAAAGTGGATCATTGGGAACAAATTAAAGGGGAGAATTTTTTTGAGTAAACTGTCCCTTTAAACAAATCTGACATTTTACAAATCCTGGTATAGAAAAAATGAAGAAGCAAATCTTCCATAAAAAACCCTCCAAGGTTAATGGACAGATTATCTTCTAGTTATCATTTGTAGTAATTGTAAATCAGAACTGACATATATAGTTTTAACCAAATTGTTTTAAATTTATCAACATATTTGTGGGTCTCTCCTCACGGCTATGCTTAGCTGGCATTTACTATGATGTGAATGGACATGTATACTCACCAAATGACACATTTTCCAGTGCAGCCTATCAACAGCTTTGTGGCTGTTAATCATTGCCCGCTCATACTAAAGGAAAACACAATATATTATGCAACAATTCTGCTTTCTAAATATTTTTTTATTCTTCCCTGGTAGCCCCAGATACAACACTGTAGAACATATTACAGAACTCTTGCTAAAACATGAAAGAACTCTTGCAAACTTCTATTTGCTAATGTTGGACTCCTTACACAGCTGTAAGTTATACTTGCTATGAATTGGCGAATACCTGCCAAGAAACATACACCAGGGTAGCACAAAGGGACAGCCTCATGCGTAGAAAACTATGTGTTAAAATCAGCTTGGGCCCAGCCAAAAGACCTGGCAGTGAAAGCAAAGGCCAGTGATGACTAGGTAGGATTAGTAGCTTATAGAATTGGATTTAATGATTTCTGAGCTAACTCTGGGGTGGCGGACTTAAAAAGAAAATGTAGAAATAAACAGACTTAGTCAGTTTAGGAAATATTAATGTTATGAATGCAGTATAAAGCATTTGAACAAGAGAGGAAATATGTCTGATTAAAAAGATATTTTGCTTTCTGCCTATAGAGTAAATAGATGGAGAGAATGCTGTGAAAAATGTATTAAAGGGACACTAAACCCCAAAAAATTATTTCATGATTCAAGTAGAGAATGCAATTTTAAACAACATTCCAATTTACTTCTATTATCTAATTTTCTTAGTTATTTAGCTATCCTTTGTTGAAGAAATAGCAATGCACATGGGTGAGCCAATCACACGAGGCATCTATGTGCAGCAACCAATCAGCGGCTACTGAGCCTATCTAGATATGCTTTTCAGCAAAGTATATCAAGAGAATTAAGCAAATTAGATAATAGAAGTAAATTAGAAAGTTGTTTAAAATTGCATGCTCTTACTAAATCATGAAAGAAAAAATTTGGGTTTTATGTCCCTTTAATCTCAGCCAATGGCATAGCAACATGCTATAACATTAATACATTACTATTACACACAAGGAGGTACAACATTAATTTCTAATTATTTCCATTAATTAATACAATATTATTAGCATTTATTTATAAAGTGCCAACTGGTTACGTAATGTTTGACACTAGAAGTTCAAATAAGTTACATCATATATCATTGCAAGACAATTTTTTTATGAGGATAATATGGGCACTGCTGAACAAGAGCTTAAAATTCAAGGAAATGTTTATCTGTATAAGAAGAAAGGCATAAAATAAACTGGGTTGTAGATTGGAGTAATTCCTGGTTTTAATATGGGAGATTGGGAGAAACACAAGTAATCATATAACAGCTAATTTAATTAACTATCTGGAATGGCCATATCATGATAAACTCTGAAATAACCCAAATCTGTGTTAAAATTAGGTATATCAGGAAGTTAGACGAAAACATACCCACTGAGTTTAATTGTTAGTCTCATATATATGATGGTTTTATTACTTTTGGAGAGTCATAGAGGGTGAAATCGCTGAGAGTCAACATGCAACATCTTTATAGTAAAGTAGTAGATCAGTGGACAAAGGTAGACAGACAAAATTGCTAACTAGGGAACCTGTCTACACGTGTTCTTGGTGAACGAGCAGTGAATGCTGTTCATCTGCTATATGCATTTATTATTGCACAAGGAAATTCTTGGGCAGAGATGCCCTCTGCTCTCTCTTGACCAGTTGAGCTAGAGTAAACCACCTAAAAATTAACAAGTTTATGCTAATATAACCCTGCTACCTTTCAGGTGACAGAGTGGTTAAGAGGCAGTGGTCTTCTGAATGATATAATATAAAAATAAATTTTGTTTTAATTTTTTCAGATTTAATGCACCATGGGATTGGCCACACTCTTTTCATTTTGACGCAATCACAATAGTGGGTTTAAGCCACAAGCATGTTTCACACGTATTGAATTAGAATATTATTAACTTTGCAAGTATTCCTAGACCTTTTGGAATAATTATATTATGTTGCACATGTGCAAAACCCTTTGAAATAGCCACAGATGACATTTTAGAGGTGTATTTGCATACATGGTATTTATTCATTAAAGCTCTATTCATCGCTATTGTACAGTCCATCTGCAGTGGACAGGGCAATAGGAATTAAGTACATTTTATCCTGTACAGCTAAGGGGATCTTCAGAAAAAGTGAGATCAGGACCCCAACATCTTGAAATGGCAAGTAGCAAGCAATCACTTTCTGTAAGTCACACTCTCATTGTCATGATTGTCACTTTCAGTACTTGTGCCTTTCAAATTGGATTGCACCTTTGTGACCATGATATCAAAATAAACCGTGACTTTATGACTAGCTTTTTAAAAGGGATCGTTCCTTCCTGATCACAAAGGCAAAACAAGTTCACAACAGTCCGATTTCCAGTTTCGGCGGCTATATTATTGAAATCCTGGTCACAAAGGTGGAATCCTGTTTG
Source organism: Bombina bombina (assembly GCF_027579735.1). Lineage (NCBI taxonomy): Eukaryota > Metazoa > Chordata > Amphibia > Anura > Bombinatoridae > Bombina > Bombina bombina. Next base: position 1,066,788,279 of record NC_069499.1, read on the forward strand.
AAAGCCCAGTCAAAAAGCTATGGTTCCTTTTGAAATCATGATCACAAGGGCCCAATCCTGTTTGCACAACATTTTTGCGACTGCAATATTGCAATGGAGGGGTTTTACGGTTTTACAGTCTGGGGACTGTTACCTATCCTGCACCCCACTGGGAGTGTAATTTTTTCTGATGACTGTGTTTACATAGCTTGTGAATAGTTTAGTATAGAAGTATAGACTTCAGTATAGAAGCTTTCAGTATAGGTGGGGATATCACAAGCTAAATCAGCTGTTTCAAATGACAAAATAAAGGAGCTACTTGTAAATAATTTAATACACTTCAGCAGGTAAAATGGATCATTGGCAAAAATGTAAAGGGGAAAAATGTTGGGGTAAACTGTCTCTTTAAGGGGAGATAAGTTGTGACCACTTCCTAAAAACGTGTAGTGTTCTTATTGATTTCAGATGTATATCTGGCCAAAGTAGAAAACAGTTCTTCTTAAATAAATAAAAGGAAATATTAAAAAAACAAAACAATAATTTTAAATTATTAATAGTGTCAATAAAATCATTGAGCAAACATGTGCAGCATACCCATGCCTATATACAAATGCCATTCATATTGTTTACCAGTGACCAAAATGGATTTGGATTATAATAGCTTAATCTCACACATGTAAATTAATATTTCCCTTACACACAGGAAAAAAAGGTTCATACAAAAGTGTTCTGTAACTTTAAGAGGTGTGAAAGGACCATTGTATATGTCAAGTTTCAGCTGGATTCCCAGTTTTTATTCCGATAACTAACACAGTTTTGGAAACTTTTCTATTGAAAACCCATTTGCTGCTGTGGGCTTTTATTAGTAGAATCCTTTTTAGATATGGGGGCCGATTTATCACGCTCCGTATGGAGCTTGATTCCCCTTTAGGCTCGCCGGAAACAGAAGTTATGAAGCAGCGGTCTAAAGACCGCTGATCCATAACTTATCCACCTGCTCTGAGGCCGCGGACAGAAATCAACCTGATCGAATACGATTGGGTTGATTGACACCCCCGATTGGCCGCAAATCTGCAGGGGGCGGCATTGCACAAGCATTTCACAAGAACTGCTGGTGCAATGATAAATGCCTACAGTGTATGCTGTCGGCATTTATCGATGTGAGGCGGACATGATACACTACATCGTATCATGTCCGCTCGTACATTAATAAAAATACCCCTTTGAGTGAACACCTGAAAAAAACATGCTATTCACCAAACTGAAAACAAGTTCCATTTTTAACCGATACCAGAATAAATTGATATATTTGATGATCAGCAATGGAATGAGCTAGATTATGTTGGTGGTTTTAGAATTCAGTATAACAGTATGGTTGAATCTTATGCTACTAAAACATCATACACTATTTCTGAAAAACGTATCATTCATTCTATATATTCACGATCACTATTATTTATGTTGTAATTCAAAGTAATACATCTTTTTTTTAAAGGTTGTTCTTATTAAAATATGAGAATGCTCAAGGTTTTTAAATTCATACAACTTAAACATAAAACCCAACATTTTTCTTTCAAGATTCAGGCTCAGCATAAAAAAAAAAAAAGTTGCAATTTACTTTTGTAATGAATGCTAATTTGTTAAAAAAAAACAGGTTTATTCATTTTGTTTACGCGATATGAATATCTGAATGAAAGCACACGCAAATATAAAGAAAACAAATAAATACTGACAAAGTTTGTCAGTATTCATTATTTTGCTTTAAATGGTTAAAATACCCCTTTCACCTATAACTTTGGGACATTTAAAGGGACAGTCTAGCCAAAATTAAACTTTCATGATTCAGATAGGTCATGACATTTTAAACAACTTTCCAATTGACTTTTATCATTATATTTGCTTTGTTCCCTTGGTGGTATTTTTGAAAAGCTAAACCTAGCTAGGCTCCAACTGATTTCTAAACCGTTGAAAACCGTCTCTTAGCTCAGAGCATTTTGAAAGTTTTTTACAGTTAGACAGTACTAGTTCATGTGTGTCATATAGATAACATTGTGCTCACTCCCGTGGAGTTATTTAGGAGTCTGCACTGATTGACTAAACTGCATGTCTGTCAAAAGCACTGAGATAAGGGGGCAGTCTGCAGAGGCTTAGATACAAGGTAATTACAGAGGTAAAAAGTATATTAATATAACCGTTTTGGTTATGCAAAACTGGGAAATGGATAATAAAGGGATTATCTATCTTTTTAAACAATAAAAATTCTGGTGTATACTGTCCCTTTAATTAAAAGAAATGTAAATGTTTAACGAATATTCAGTATTTGTTTAGTTTAAAATTAAACAAATACAGAACGGAATGGACAACGAATATTCGGGGAAACTAATTTCTGCAAATATTTTTTCTGAAAAATTAGGCCAAAACACACCTCTATCTATTAATTTGCTTAATTTTCTTTGTATCCTTTGTTAAAAAGCATACCTAGGTAGGCACAGGAGCAGCAATGCACTACTGGGAGCTAGCTGCTGATTGGTGGCTTCACAAATAAACTTCTTGTGGTTGGTTTACCAGACGTGTTTAATTAGTTCCAAGCATTGCTGTTTCCTCAACATAGGATACTAAATGAATGAAGCAAGTTTGATAATAGAAGTAAACTGGAAAGTTTTTTGAGATTGTATGTTCTGTCTCAATCATGAAATAAAAAAAATCTAAGGGATTATGTCCCTTTAAAGCTCAATACAAATAAAAAAGACAAAAAAGTAATTGGATGAAAGAAGTTGATAGTTTCTTTGTCAATCTCAACTTCCGAAGCCGAAATGGGCATATAACAAATTCCGTCTGGCATTTTTATGAATGAGAAGTGGTTAGATGCACAATCGTTTAACATTCTTCTGTATGTCCGCGTGCTACTGTTAGCGCAAACAATATTAAAGTTGCATTAAACACTACATAAATACATTAAAATGAACAGTTACACATATAAACACTATCTAATAAAAATATTCACATAAATATATCAAAAATACACATATAAACACATATATACATATGTATATATACTTTGGAGAGAAAAAACAGTGGGTATAAGGTGCGCAAATCTACCCCTGCACTACACACTAATCTGCTCCCATAAAGCAGATAATCAAAGAATAGGTACAAAGAGTAAAGGGGTGTGTGTATGCGCTAAACAGCTACGGGGAAAAAATATGGCAGTAGTATAGTATTTCTTATAAATAAGTGTGTTAGGGATGTGTAATACAGAACTAATAAGTTGGAATCTAAATATTCTTACATAGACGTATCATATAATATGGCTATTCATCTAAGAATGAATCCAGTAATAAAAAACAAGTTTAGCAAACATAAGATTTATTAATCCCAGATTAAAAAGATATATTAATCTGGATAAAACATACATATAAACATATATGATTGAATGTTAATATGACCGGTCATACGTTAGTACAAATCATCAATAAAAATTACAATAAAATCCTGACGATATTAACTATTAAAATATAATTGCAACTAAATCTAGAGAATTATAGGGTAGTTGCTACATATATGAATAAATCCACCTTTGTAGTACTGACACAAAAAGGGAGTGCAGTAAAAATATAAGTTCCAATGTGTTGGTATAAAAAGTTCCGTTTTTGCAATACGTTTGTTTTAAATATATGGAAAGTTCCGTTATGGCAAAAAACAACTGGTGTTAAAGTTCCGTTATAGGGAACTAACTGGTGTTAGAAACAACATGTAGGGATAATGTTGTATTAGTTCCGTTATAGTTCCGTTCCGGTATTCCAAAAGTTCATACAAAGGGTGTAAAATAAAGTGTTTTACTTAAAAGTTTAAAAGTTACCTCTGACTTCGACGCTGTGGTGCCCTTACACCTCTATAGTGCCTACCTGCCCTTGTCTCGAGCTGAATCCTCCGTCTGGGTACGGCACAGGTGTCCAAAGCGGCTTCCAGCAGCTGGTAACGTCAGGACGTAGAATGCGTGTCAAATGTAGGTCCGGTTAAGGATATGAAACTCTGCGCAGAGTGCTTTATAAAAGTTGACAAACTACTTTGTCAACTTTTAATGCACTCTGCGCAGAGTTTCATATCCTTAACCGGACCTACATTTGACACACAATCTACGTCCTGACGTTACCAGCTGCTGGAAGCCGCTTTGGACACCTGTGCCGTACCCAGACAGAGGATTCAGCTCGAGACAAGGGCAGGTAGGCACTATAGAGGTGTAAGGGCACCACAGCGTGGAAGTCAGAGGTAACTTTTAAACTTTTAAGTAAAACACTTTATTTTACACCCTTTGTATGAACTTTTGGAATACCGGAACGGAACTATAACGGAACTAATACAACATTATCCCTACATGTTGTTTCTAACACCAGTTAGTTCCCTATAACGGAACTTAACACCAGTTGTTTTTTGCCATAACGGAACTTTGCCATATATTAAAACAAAACGTATTGCAAAAATGGAACTTTTTTATACCAACCACATTGGAACTTATATTTTTACTGCACTCCCTTTTTGTGTCAGTACTACAAAGGTGGATTTATTCAAATATGTAGCCAACTTACCCTATAATTCTCTAGATTTAGTTGCACTTATATTTAATAGTTAATATCGTCAGGATTTTATTGTAATTTTTATTGATGATTTGTACTAACGTATGACCGGTCATATTAACATTCAATCATATATGTTTATATGTATGTTTTATCCAGATTAATATATCTTTTTATCTGGGATTAATAAATCTTATGTTTGCTAAACTTGTATTTTTATTACTGGATTCATTCTTAGATGAATAGCCATATTATATGATACGTCTATGTAAGAATATTTAGATTCCAACTTATTAGTTCTGTATTACACATCCCTAACACACTTATTTATAAGAAATACTATACTACTGCCATACTTTTCCCCGTAGCTGTTTAGGCGCATACACACACCCCTTTACTCTTTGTATATAACTTTGGAGCCCTTTCCTCTCAAAAAACTGAAAACAAAAAAAAAAATCAGTTTTAATACATTTTAATATTTAATAATGTGTTTTAGAGTGTATGTACTGTAAATATTTTTACATTCCAATGTTCTTCTCACATAGGGGAAACATTTCTATGGTGTTTTTAAATAGATATTGCCACATATATTCTTTTTTTGTCTTTTTTAATATTCTTTTATTGAGGTTCAGTAGTACTCAAAACAGAAAGATAGAAAAATAACAATCAACTTATACTGGGAGTGCAAGAATAATTAGGCAAGTTGTATTTTTGAGGATTAATTTTATTATTGAACAACAACCATGTTCTCAATGAACCCAAAAAACTCATTAATATCAAAGCTGAATAGTTTGGAAGTAGGTTTTTAGTTTGTTTTTAGTTTATAGCTATTTTAGGGGGATATCTGTGTGTGCAGGTGACTATTACTGTGCATAATTATTAGGCAACTTAAACAAAAAACAAATATATACCCATTTCATTATTTATTTTTACCAGTGAAACCAATATAACATCTCAACATTCACAAATATACATTTCTGACATTCAGAAACAAAACAAAAACAAATCAGTGATCAATATAGCCACCTTTCTTTGCAGAGGGACACTCAAAAGCCTGCCATCCATGGATTCTGTCAGTGTTTTGATCTGTTCACCATCAACACTGCGTGGCAGCAGCAACCACAGCCTGCCCAGACACTGTTCAGAGAGGTGTACTGTTTTCCCTCCTCTGTAAATCTCCACATTTGATGATGAGACCACAGGTCTCAATGGGGTTCTGATCAGGTGAACAAGGAGGCCATGTCATAGATTTTCTTCTTTTATACCTTCCTTCTTGCCAGCCACGCTGTGGAGTACATGGTGACGCGTGTGATGGAGCATTGTTCCTGCATGAAAATCATGTTTTTCTTGAAGGATGCAGACTTCTTCCTGCACCACTGCTTGAAGAAGGTGTCTTCCAGAAACTGGCAGTAGGACTGGGAGTTGAGCTTGACTCCATACTCAACCCGAAAAGGCCCCACAAGCTCATCTTTGATGATACCAGCCCAAACCAGAACTCCACCTCCACCTTGCTGGCGTCTGAGTCGGACTGGAGCTCTCTGCCCTTTACCAATCCAGCCACGGGTCCATCCATCTGGCCCATCAAGACTCACTCTCATGTCATCAGTCCATAAAACCTTAGAAAAATCAGTCTTGAGATATTTCTTGGCCCAGTCTTGACGTTTCAGCTTGTGTGTCTTGTTCAGTGGTCGTCGTCTTTCAGCCTTTCTTACCTTGGCCATGTCTCTGAGTATTGCACACCTTGTGCTTTTGGGCACTCCAGTGATGTTGCAGCTCTGAAATATGGCCAAACTGGTGGCAAGTGGCATCTTGGCAGCTGCACGCTTGACTTTTTCTCAGTTCATGGGCAGTTATTTTGCCGTGGTTGGTTTTTCACACGCTTCTTGCGACCCTGTTGACTATTTTGAATGAAAAAACGCTTGATTGTTCGATGATCACGCTTCAGAAGCTTGCAATTTTTAAGTGTGCTGCATCCCTCTGCAAGATATCTCACTAATTTTTTTTACTTTTCTGAGCCTGTCAAGTCCTCTTTTGACCCATTTTGCCAAAGGAAAGGAAGTTGCCTAATAATTATGCACACACTGATATAGGAGTGTTGATGTCATTTAGACCACACCCCCCTTCTCTATACAGAGATGCACATCACCCTAATATGCTTAATGGTAGTAGGCTTTCGAGCCATATACAGCTTTGAGTAAGACAACATGCATAAAGAGGATGATTGTGGTCAAAAATACTAATTTGCCCTAATAATTCTGACACTCCCTGTACATAAAATTGACATTTGCTCGTTTTCATTAAATATAATGAGTTACAATTAAAGGTATAAAAGATTATACATCTTGATGTCAACATATACCTTACAACCTCATTTTTATACATAATGTTAGTAATGCAAATGGTTAATAATTTGGCTGCTCATGAGCCAACTGATATAGGAGAAGTGTTTTGTCAATGATAACCACATGGGAGACCTTAAAAGACCAGAATGAAGCGGAAATGCTTACAGGGATGTTCAGTGGGTAAACACTGCTATAATATGGGGGGGGGGAGGGGAGAATGCTAAGAGCGAAGAGGAGCAATCAAACAACAATCTATCTTAATGAGATAGTGCATCTCTTAGGCTGTAGTAGGCTGAGGGGTGGGTGGAATATACAAGTGTGATATAAGTTATGAGGGGGCAATTGTATTAATATAAAGTGGGAATAGTGATGAGAGAAGTCTCATACTTTTAAGAGAACTAACACTTGATCATAATTGAGTGCTGGTGATGAATTTTTGACATAAAATATCCAACATCATTGACATTAAAACAGATAAACTACTATTAAACCAAGGGTGTTAGTACACAACATAAGATATATACTTAAGGGAAATAGTATGATAATCAACCACTGTGTATAATGAATTGTAGTCACTATATATGACCTATATATATAAGGATACATACACATAGGGATTGTCACAAAGGAATAGGGAGCTATTGAAAACACATTGATTTCTAGGGACTAGATTGATAGAAGTTTGCTATGGCAAAATGGGAATAAAGCTCAGGGTATCTCCAGAAGATAAGTAAGTGCTGCTGGTGGAACTGCCCAATGTAAATGTTTAAATATAAGTATTAGCACTATCATATAATGCTGTCTCGGCCGCAGACAGCATTTCCACAATGTGAAGCAAATTGATGTAGCCAGGGAGTAGAGTTGATTGTGTGAAGTCTAACGAATAGCATATGAAAGTTCTATAATGCATGAGTAATTTGTGTAATGTATAAGAGTTTTCATAGCAGCAATATAGACATGCCTCATTCTTGGTAAGACTGCAGGAGCACATCACAATAGCTTTTAAGCAGCAATATATCTTATACCAAACAATATCGACCTACGTAAAATGAGACATGGGGGGATATTTATCAAGCTGACAACTTGTGACTAGCTTTCGCTAGGCACCCAATATGCCTGCTAACATCGCCTAACATCGTGGCCCGCATTGGCACACCTGAATAGCGATCTCCATATTTATAAAAAAAAAGCCAGGCAAATAGACGTGCACCAAGGTACGGGGGCGATGAGCATCCGGACTGTTGTTAACTAGCAGTCATCGATCCTCTCGGTCTATTCGGCTAGTTTACCAATCTACTATTTATAACCCTGTCACTAAACGCCGCCACTATACTTCACTGTTTAACCCCTATCCAGCCCCTCCCCGACCCCCACAGCCGCAACTCTAAATCACATAGTTTTTAACCCCTAAAGCTCTGGCCTCCCCACATCACTACACTAAACTAAACCTATTAACCCCTAATCCGCCAAGCCCCCACATTGCCATAAACTAAATTGAACTATTAACCCTAAACTATTATTATTATATTATCGGTTATTTGTAGAGCGCCAACAGATTCCGCAGCGCTATAAACAAAGGGGGAGTACAACAAAACAATTATAGGGTAGAGGGCCCTGCCAAGAGCTGCACTGTTGTAGTCAGCTCTTAAGAAGGCGATCTACAAACAGCTGGACTTTTAGGCTTACATGCTAAGAGGGTTCAGGGGATTGCAGTGGGGGAGAGGAACTGGTATTAGGAAAGGTTAGCGTAGGTTGTATGCGTCCCTGAACAGTAGAGTCTTTAGGGAGCACTTGAAGCTTTTAAAACTAGAAGAGAGTCTTGTGGAGCGAGGCAGAGAGTTCCACAAGATGGGAGCCAGTCTGGAGAAGTCCTGTAAACGGGAGTGTGATGAGGTGACAAGAGAGGAGGAGAGTAGGAGGTCATGAGCAGAGCGAAGGGGACGGGAGGGAGAGTATCTGGAGACAAGGTCTGAGATGTAGGGGGGAGCAGTGCAGTTGAGGGCTTTGTATGTAAGAGTGAGAGTTTTGTGTTTGATCCTAGAGGCAAGAGGAAGCCAGTGAAGGGATTGGCAGAGAGGCGCAGCAGATGAAGAGCGACGTGTAAGGAAGATGAGTTTAACAACCCGCTAACTTTAAATTAAAATGACAACATCCCTATCTTCAAATAAATTTAAACTTATCTGTAGAATTAAAATAAACTATTTTGAAACTATTAATTAACCTACCCTTTTTTTTCCAGTTTTCGCTCTCCATTGAAGTCTATGGGGAGAAGAAGATAGTGCGGTTGAGATATTCTAAGTCCTTAAGGCCTAGATTTGGAGTTTTGCGGTAGAAGGGCTGTTAACGCTCTGCGGGCTTTTTTCTGTCCGCACCATAAAATTAACTCTGGTATCGAGAGTTCAAACAAATGCTGCGTTAGGCTCCAAAAAAGGAGCGTAGAGCATTTTTACCGCAAATGCAACTCTCGATACCAGAGTTGCTTACGGACGCGGCCAGCCTCAAAAACGTGCTCGTGCACGATTCTCCCATAGGAAACAATGGGGCTGTTTGAGCTGAAAAAAAACCTAACACCTGCAAAAAAGCAGCATTCAGCTCCTAACGCAGCCCCATTGTTTCCTATGGGGAAACACTTCCTAAGTCTGCACCTAACACCCTAACATGTACCCCGAGTCTAAACACCCCTAACCTTACACTTATTAACCCCTAATCTGCCGCTCCCGCTATCGCTGACCCCTGCATATTTTTTTTAACCCCTAATCTGCCGCTCCGTAAACCACCGCAACCTACGTTATCCCTATGTACCCCTAATCTGCTGCCCCTAACACCGCCGACCCCTATATTATATTTATTAACCCCTAATCTGCCCCCCACAACGTCGCCGACACCTGCCTACACTTATTAACCCCTAATCTGCCGAGCGGACCTGAGCGCTACTATAATAAAGTTATTAACCCCTAATCCGCCTCACTAACCCTATCATAAATAGTATTAACCCCTAATCTGCCCTCCCTAACATCGCCGACACCTAACTTCAATTATTACCCCTAATCTTCGACGACCGGAAGCTCACAGCTACTATAATAAATGGATTAACCCCTAAAGCTAGTCTAACCCTAACACTAACACCCCCCTCAACTTAAATATAATTTACATCTACGAAATAAAATTAACTCTTATTAAAGTAATTATTCCTTTTAAAGCTAAATACTTTACCCTGTAAAATACATCCTAATTATAGCTACAATATAAATTATAATATATTATAGGCTATTTAGGATTAATATTTATTTTACAGGCAACTTGGTAATTAATTTAACAGGTACAAGCAGCTATTTAATAGTTACCATAGTTAAAATAATAACAAATTTACCTGTAAAATAAGTCCTAACCTAAGATATAATTAAACCTAACACTACCCTATCAATAAATTAATGTAAATAAACTACCTACAATTACTACAATTAACCTAACACTACACTATCAATAAATTAATTAAACACAATGCCTACAAATAAATACAATTAAATAAACAGCTAAAGTACAAAAAATAGAGAAAAGAACTAAGTTACAAAAAATAAAAATAATATTTACAAACATAAGAAAAATATTACAACAATTTATAACTAATTACACCTACTCTAAGCCCCCTAATAAAATAACAAAGCCCGCCAAAATAAAAAATTCCCTACCCTGTTCTAAATTAATAAAGTTAAAAGCTCTTTTACCTTACCAGCCCTGAACAGGGCCCTTTGCGGTGGCATGGCCCCAAGAATTTCAGCTCTTTTGCCTGTAAAAAAAAACATACAATACCCCCCCCCCCAACATTACAACCCACCACCCACATACCCTAATCTAACCCAACACCCCCCTTAAATAAACCTAACACTAAGCCCCTGAAGATCTTCCTACCTTGTCTTCACCATCCAGGTTCACCGATCCGTCCTGAAGAGCTCCTCCGATGTCCTGATCCAAGCCCAAGCGGGGGGCTGAAGTAGGTCCATATCCGGTCAAAGTCTTCATCCAAGCGGGGCAGAAGAGATCTTCCATCCGATTGAAGTCTTCATCCAGGCGGGCATCTTCTATGGTCTTCCATCTGTAGCGAAGCGGCAGGATCCTGGAGACCTCCAGCGCGGAACATCCATCCAGCCCGACGACTGAACGACGAATGACTGTTCCTTTAAAGGACGTCATCCAAGATGGCGTCCCTCAAATTCCGATTGCTGATAGGATTCTATCAGCCAATCGGAATTAAGGTAGGAATTTTCTGATTGGCTGATGGAATCAGCCAATCGAAATCAAGTTCAATCCGCTTGGCTGATCCAATCAGCCAATCAGATTGAGCTCGCATTCTATGGGCTGTTCCGATCAGCCAATAGAATGGCGAGCTCAATCTGATTGCTGATCGGATCAGCCAATCGGATTGAACTTGATTCTGATTGGGCTGATTCCATCAGCCAATCAGAAATTCCTACCTTAATTCCGATTGGCTGATAGAATCCTATCAGCCAATCGGAATTTGAGGGACGCACTTGGATGACGTCCCTTGAAAGGAACAGGTCCAATCGGTCGTTCAGTCGTCGGGCCGGGATGGATGTTTCCGCGCTGGAGGTCTTCAGGATCCTGCCGCTTCGCTACGGATGGTAGACCATAGAAGATGCAGCCTGGATGAAGGGACTTCAATCGGATGGAAGATCCTCTTTGCCCCCGCTTTGGATGAAGACTTTGACCGGATCATGGACCTCTTCAGCCCCCCGCCTTGGGCTTGGATCAGGACATCGGAGAGGAGCTCTTCAGGACGGATCGGTGAACCTGGATTTGTAGAATTGTGTTTAATTAATTTATTGATAGTGTAGTGTTAGGTTAATTGTAGGTAATTGTAGGTAGTTTATTTAATTAATTTATTGATAGGGTAGTGTTAGGTTTAATTATATCTTAGGTTAGGACTTATTTTACAGGGTAAATTTGTTATTATTTTAACTAGGTAACTATTAAATAGCTATTGTACCTGGTTAAAATAATTACAAGTTGCCTGGTAAAAATAAATATTAATCCTAAAATAGCTATAATATAATTATAAATTTATATTGTAGCTATATAGGATGTATTTTACAGGTAAGTATTTAGCTTTAAATAGGAATAATTAATTTAATAAGAGTTAATTTATTTCGTTAGATGTAAAATTATATTTAAGTTAGGGGGGTGTTAGTGTTAGGGTTAGGACTTAGCTTTAGGGGTTAATCGCATTATTTATAGTAGCGGTGAGCTCCGGGTCGTCAGAATAGGGGTTAATAATTGGAAGTTAGGTGTCGGCGATGTTAGGGAGGGCAGATTAGGGGTTAATACTATTTATTATAGGGTTAGTGAGGCGGGTTAGGGGTTTATAACTTTATTATAGTAGCGGTGCGGTCCGCTCGCGAGATTAGGGGTTAATAAGTGTAGGCAGGTGGTCGGCGACGTTGAGGGGGGGGCGGAGAGATTAGGGGTTAATAAATATAATATAGGTGTCGGCGGTGTTAGGGCAGCAGATTAGGGGTACAATTAGGGGATAACGTATGGTGGCGGCGCTTTGCGGTCGGAAGATTAGGGGTTAATTATTTTAAGTAGCTGGCGGCGACTTTGTGGGGGGCAGGTTAGGGGTTAATAAATGTAATACAGGGGTCGGCGGGGTTAGGGGCAGCAGATTAGGGGTACATAAGTATAACGTAGGTGGCGGTCGGCAGATTAGGGGTTAAAAATTTTTAATCGAGTGGCGGCGATGTGGGGGGAGCTCGGTTTAGGGGTACATAGGTAGTTTATGGGTGTTAGTGTACTTTAGGGTACAGTAGTTAAGAGCTTTATAAACCGGCGTTAGCCCAGAAATCTCTTAACTACTGCTATTTTCAGGCGGCTGGAGTTTTGTCGTTAGAGCTCTAACGCTCACTTCAGAAACTACTCTAAATACCGGCATTAGGAAGATCCCATTGAAAAGATAGGATACGCAATTGACGTAAGGGGATCTGCGGTATGGAAAAGTCGCGGCTGAAAAGTGAGCGTTAGACCCTTTAATCACTGACTCCAAATACCAGCGGGCGGCCAAACCCAGCGTTAGAGGCTCCTAACGCTGGTTTTCACGGCTACCGCCGAACTCCAAATCTAGGCCTAAGTTAGCACACATCGTCTTTCACTTGCACATAAACATTTTACATTCAACTTATAATATGCGCGCAAACCAACATGTATTAAAAGTTTACTTCTGTTGGTGTTTGTGTGCGAGTGAAAGAGCTAAATATCACACCACTTGTAATGCTGGACCTATTGTATTAAGAATATTTTATTAAGAGGGGGAGGAGCAAACACTTGTAATGGAAGGACGCATCTTGCTGGAGCTCGGAGCTAAGCTATGAATTGTGAACTACTATTTGATTCTATATGCCTACTCATGTGGTGACAGTTGCTTATTAACATCTAGATGCCCTATCTGAAGCTCCAGGGACTGCAAGAGCAAAGATTGGCTTACTAACTTAGTCTACAAACCATGTGTTGGATTTCTATACTAATACAACGGGCTGAAAATGTACTACACCTGTTTCCTAATATGGAGTTGGCTATTTTTCTCTGAAAGATCTACGCTCACCACCTAGGACCAACATCATGCGAGCTGTGTCGCCATTCTTAGGTCCCCCACCGACACTGCCCGCACTTATGGCGACATTGACGACCGCTTACCGAGTGCGATGCTGCAGGGCCCAAGCACTCCCCCCCAGGATGAAGCCAATGATAGCGCAGTTCCGCAGCACGCAGAGAGGTGAGGGTGAGAATGCACCTAGAGAGCACAGAGCAGCAGAAATGGAAGCCTTACAATTTGAACATCCCACAGATCCTGCAAATACTCGTGATGAGGGACCTAGGATGAATTAGTCACACCAACGTCTAGAATCTTAAATCATAAGCCTCAGCGATCTTTGCTAATGCTCTTTTTATGGAAACCTGATGGCTCAGTTACATCATGACAAACAGGCCTAGGTGGGTAGACTTGTGCAGCTTTGAAAAATTTGTTTCGGTCGCATTGATTCGGATCGATTCGAATTTCGGTTCGGATCTATTCGAATTCGGAAAAATTAGAATGAATTTGTTTCGGATTCATTCGGATTCTTTCGGATTCGGAAAAAATTTGGTTCGGTTAGATTCTAATCGATTCGGAAATTCGGAATTTAGTGTTAGGTGGGATGTGCTGTGTATTACACTAGTATTATGTACTGTATATTAGGTTTAACCCATAGCAGAGTGATAAAAACCTAATATACTGTACAATTACTAGTGTAATACACGGCCATACCGAATCTACCGAATACATCCGAATCGATTCGGATGTATTCGAAATCGATTCAGATGTATTCAATTCTATTCAGATTTATTCGGTAGATTCGGCAGTATTTTAATTCGGATATTCGAATCGATCCGAATCTCCGAATTTTCCAAATTTCCGAATCGATCCGAAACGAATCGCACATGTCTACTAGGTGGCATGGGTCTTATATGCACTCTGGCTGGTCATGACGGAACTCTGACTTCAAACTAACCCAGGACATCTTGCATTTTGTTTTGACCCTTAGATCTGGAGTAGGGTGACTGCCTAACGAACCCCGGGCAGTGTCCGGATTGCCTATACGCAAGCTATAGCAGACCACAGCTCTATTTCCAACATTGAGACTTTGCCCAGATTGAATATGCATCCTGAGCTACCTAGCCATTAGCTACTAGATGGTCAACACCCCGGATGATGGCCTTAGAGCCTGAAGTATGTAGACTCATAGCTCTGGACATTTCAATATTCCTCTTACAACTTTAGTTGCAAGGCATTGGTTTTTCTAATTAGTTGTTTCAAGTTAACCCTCTTCAGTCAAGCAAATAGACCCATAGAGCCCAAATTTTCCATGTGTATATGTGTGCCCTAAAGTTTTGCATTCACACCAGTATAGTCCTATTCCATTATAGACCTGAGAGAAGCTGCAGCCATACAAGAGAGTGTGTCTGTATCTGCATCTTTGCAAATCCCTCCCTAGTTGTCTTATGTATACAATCTCATATTTTATAGGTATACCACTTAAACTCCTCATAGTTTATGCTTGTATTCATTCAACTTACTCACTATCTAAAGGTCCATGAATGAGCATGTACTTCATTGGAATGTTATATGGCTATTTTAATGCTGTCTGACTCTTATAAATTGTTATTTACTGTGTCTGTAATGTCGGTCAGTGAGCTCCTTTTAACTTATCTAGGTCTAGAACTGTGAGCTGATTTCACTGCTACATTCTTCAGTATGCACCCCACAGTACTGGTCACATACACCTTATTCTGGATATTAAGAAATCATTAGAATCTCCCCATGAGCTAATTAATGCAACAGGCTGGGAATCATACCTATGCCCTAGTTTACTTTCACCTGAGGATCAAGCTTTTAATACCGCTTGTATATTCTTCTTACATAGCTTGATGTTCTCATATCAGCTCTCATTTCAAACTGTTCTGCCCCTCCCTCGTCTTTATCATTTATAAGGCCACATATTCATATGCTCCCCATTTAATAAAATTCACTGTCCACATCATAATATTCTCTTTCCCAATATCTATAACCTACTGTCACATTGCCATTGCCATCCCTTAAAATTTCTGTGCTTATTCAACCGCCTCCCCCCCCCCCTTTTCCAACTAAAAGCTGCTCTTGCCTGCTGATGTTTCCCTCCAGTTTCAAATCAGCACTTAAGGCATAATTATCACCTACTTATTGTCCATATCCACATGCAGGTGTGCTCTTCATTCTACTAACCTTTTACCTCCCACTCACTGAGTGTTATTGTTACCTGTTATCTGTACCTGTAATTGTTTACCTTAATAAAAATAAATTTAAAAAAAAAGTGTATTTTATTGATTTTCAGTGGGTGTCCAAAATATGAACCAATAATAAACTATTACAAGATATACTGTATAAGCATCCTTATATCCATTATCAAGTCCAAGTATTAGCTTTGGTAGAACTGTTATCATGCAGCAAGGTTCCAACAGTGATTTCTGAGACAGGATCAGATTTGAGACATCTTGCAAATGCAAGAGAAAAAAACAACATATAAAGAAAGATTATCAATTTCCTTATATGGCAGTTTCAGGAATGGGAAAAAAAATGCAAACAGCATAGCCCTCTGATAGAGAAAAAAGGCAAGAGGCATATAGGAATGGGGTTTTAAATAATGAAAATATTTGGCGCCAAGTATGACGCACAACACAAACAGAATTTTTTTTTGGCGCTAACATCCGGAAATGACACACTCGCGTCATTGAAGACGCAACCTTGGGAAAGGACTCAGCATCAACTAAGACGCCGGAAGTGACGAATTTGCGTCATCGAACGTAACTAGATATATATGAGAGTATGATTGCGAGAATAGTCTATATCATAGAAGATATAGACAGAAAGAATGCACCTTGGTAGCACTTCGGTTCCTAATACAAATATTGATATAGATATGAAACTTAAACAACCATTGTAAACCAAAGGTTTGAAAAAAGAAAATTAAAACATAACTTTTATTAAATCAACATTGGATTAAAACCGTTCTTGATTGTGTAAGTGTGTGTACTTTAAAAACACATAGCAACTTTACTGAATATAAGAAAGTGGCACTGAATTTCGAATGGATAGATTGCCTCTATTATAGAATATTCAGGAATATCTGAATAGGAATTATTAATCTATCAAATAAATAATTGGCTGGTATTCTGGGGTATTCTACACCGCTGAGAGTATATCCTCGATCTGAAAAGGAGGTAGGAGATGAATCTCTACGACCGATAACAAAGAACCTATGAAATAGATCTCCCGTTAGGAA
Organism: Bombina bombina; assembly: GCF_027579735.1. NCBI lineage: Eukaryota > Metazoa > Chordata > Amphibia > Anura > Bombinatoridae > Bombina > Bombina bombina. The sequence goes on from NC_069499.1 coordinate 1,066,805,040, forward strand.
AACTATTGCATTCAATAGGTGATACTCCCTTCACATCCCTCTGACATTCACTGTACTCTGAGAGGAACCGGGCTTCAAAAATGCTGAGAAGCGAATATCAACGTAGAAATCTTAGCACAAACTTACTTCACCACCTCCATAGGAGGCAAAGTTTGTAAAACTGAATTGTGGGTGTGGTGAGGGGTGTATTTATAGGCATTTTGAGGTTTGGGAAACTTTGCCCCTCCTGGTAGGATTGTATATCCCATACGTCACTAGCTCATGGACTCTTGCCAATTACATGAAAGAAAATATCCCTACACCTCAGAGACTGAGGTGTTAAAAAGCAGCAAGAAAAAGAAAATCCTTCCGGGGTTAACATTAACAAACAGGCTGGTGTAATTGGCTTAGTTAGCACATATCCCCTCCATGCTGCACTTACTTTCTGCAGTCTAATCTTAAAGAATGTGCTAAGAAATACGGCAGAACTTCCTGACGATCTAGAACTAAAATCAAATTTATTGAAAACAGAGGATCCACCATGCTGTACGCTAACACAGTCAGAGGAGAAGGCTGAGAAGCGGGTAACATGACCCATCGACAACAAACTACTCCACCATAAAGGCGCTCGTCTCTAACACACTCTTACCTGCCATGAAACTAAAATGGCGGAAGACGTTAGACTATAGCAGATTAATACAGCTAGAGGGAATGGCGGTCGCATATCATGGAGCCGCAATAGTAAACATAGCCCATCACAATAAAAACTCAAATGCGGGTGTCAGAGCATAAAAACACCCTTACTGTCTGAGACCGGTCTGTGCTTATGAACAGAAAATTAGCTAATATGTAGCTCTAGCATACATGTACAAAGCATAACTTCGCTATAAACATGAAATGACCTTTGCTTAGCTGAATCCAATAAAAAAAGAGGTAAACACTTTATCCCAATAAAAGTAGAAACCCCTGTCTCAAGTCACCCTATAATTGCAAAGAGAATGACTGGGGATTGTGGGAAGGGGAGTGATACTTAACAGCTTGGCTATGGTGCTCTTTGCCTCCTCCTGCTGGCTAGGAGTGATATTCCCAACAGTAATTGATGAAGCTGTGGACTCACCATATCTTAAGAAAGAAATACATCATGAAAGTATCTTGTAAAGTTATTTAGTAAACAAAGATTTTATTTTTATTTTTTAAAGTGTCGACGTTGCAGCTACAATACAGCTCCCAATCAGCAGCTAGGTCTCAGTAGTGCATTGCTGCTCCTGAGCTTTTCTACAAAGCATATGAAAAGGACTATGCAAATTAGATAATAAAAGTAAGTAGGAAAGTTGTTTACAATTGCATATGGAATCAATAAAGTTTAATAAATATATCCCTTTAATGGCAATCTGTAAGAAATACAGATTGATAAACTTACACCAATCAAGCCACATACAATGCAAAAACTTCAAGCCAGCACAAAGCTAATATAAACAACAAAAAAACTATTTATGCTTAACAGATAAATTTAATTCATGGTGGTGAGAGTCCACGATTTATCATGTGTGCGGTGTCCCCTCCTGACCACTAGGAAGAGGAATTACATCATTTAAATTGTGAAGAAGACTCAGAGTTCTTTTGAGCTGTAGCAAATAAGGAACCACAATTTCCCAATTAACAGTATCTGTAGATAGTACTTTGGGAAGAAAGGGAGACCTAGTGTGAAGAACAGGATCATACTGATGAGTAATCAGAAAAGGAGGTTTGCATTACAAAGCTGAAAGCTCAGCACCCCTTCAAGCCAAAATAGTTAGAAGAAAAAGAACCTTTCAGGATAAAAACTGAAGATCTTAACCATACATCAGCTCAAAAGAAGGAGTTTGAAGAACTTGCAAAACCAGATTAAGATACCAAGAAGGATCTAAAAGTTTAGTAATTTTATTATGAAATGAAACAGAAAGAGGCAAAATATGACACTTCAGAGAAATGGCTGACAAACCATTATCCAGACCTCCTTGCAAGAATGAACAAAGAATTGCAGTACTAACCTTTGAGAGACCACCACAAAAACCACACAAAAAATGGTTTTCCAGACCTTATGATAAACACTGATAACAAGTTTACTAGCCTAAATCAAAGTATCAATAACCTTGCCAGAAAAAATTAATTTATGCTTACCTGATTAATTAAATTTCCTTCTTGGCAGTGAGAGCCCACAAGAACATTCTTAAACTATGGGGATTATTCTACCTGGTCACCAGGAGGAGGCAAAGACACTCCAAACAAAGTCATAAATATCCCTCCCACTTCCCCTACCCTTTCAGCAGTTCAAGCCGAGGATAAGAAAAAGTGAAGAGTTATCAGACAAGGGATAGGATAAACTGTAAAGGAGCATGGGAGACGCAGCATCAGTCAGTATTACACACACCAATACTATATTGAGATTTATATGGAAATGTGTTCGCCTTCCTTGATAATTTACTTCATTTTCTTCTTTTAACAGAGCATCTCACTCTGCCTACCTCCATGAAATGAGGCAAAGAACTACTGGGGGAGTAGGGGAAGTGGGATGGATATTTATGACTTTGTTTATGGTGGCTTTGCCTCCTCTTAGTAGCCAGGTAGAGTAATTCCTATAGGTTAAGAATGCTCTTGTCGACTCTCACTGGCAATAGAAGGAAAATTTCTTCTCTGAGACATAACTAAGCATTCAATCACCATGCTGTCAAGTATTGAAATCCTGATAACAGAAAGGAATTTGAGAGAAAGAATCCCATCTTAGAGAAAGTCTCCAAGGCGAGCAGGAGGACATCTGAAACAGATCTGCAACCAAGTCCAGCAAGGTCACACTGTACCAATATGATTTGTTAAGGCTTGTTCCTTCTTCATTCTTGTAATCACTCTGGATAGCAACATGAAGGGAGGAAAAATGTAAATCAGGTTGAGCGTCCATGGAACCACTAAATCATCTATTAGACTTACCCGAACGTCCCGAGACCTGGCAATACACTTAGGCAGTTTGTAATTCAAACGAGAGGCCATGATATCTATTTCCGACAGACCACAGCATTTCACAATTTGGTCAAAAACTTCCTGATTTATAGACCATTCCCCTGGGTGAAGCGACTGGAAACTGAGAAAGTCTGCTTCCCAATTGTTTTCACTCAGAATGTGAATGGCAGAAATCATGCAACATGTTCTGTACAGCTTATGATACACCCCTCATCACTAGGAAACTGCAAGTTCCCTCCTGATTAATAGGTCACTTCTGCGACACTGTCTGACTGGAATCACAAAAAAGATTCCTGTATGAGTTCAGGCCAACTCTGGAGAGCTCTGAAGATTGCACAGAGTTCCACCATATTTATTGGAAACCTTGCCTCCTAAGGAGACCAAACTCCTTGTGCTCTCCGAGACCCGCAGACTGCACCCACAACCTAACAGGATGGCATATGTGAAAATTATTACCCACATTGGCTGAAGAAAGGAGGCCCCCCTGAACCAAGGAATGGTGAGTCTGCCACCAAGTTGGGGACTGTCTTGTCCTGTGATCTAACAGAATACTATGAAACATTCCATTAATGCAGCATCTTCAATAGGAGGGCCCAAAGATGAAACCTGGCAAATGGAACTGCATCTGAGACAGCCACCATGAGAACCACAACTTCCACCAAATAAGTAACAGAAGAGAGAGTATTCAGCTGCAGAAGGGCACAGGCTTGTTGCACTTCAGTGGGCGCTGATCTGTCAAAGACAAATGCAGTTACTGAATTATTTACGAATCCCAGAAAAGACACATGTGTCTGAGTAGTTAAGAAGCTTTGTGGAAGATGCGAGCTGTAGCCAAACTGATGCTTTTCTAGAATAGCAAATTTTAGGAAACTGACATCATCCCTGTGAATAGGGATATGCAAATAAGCCTATGATAGACATAAACCGATTCTCTTGCACTAAAAGTAAAGTGTGAACTGTCTTGAAAGTAGGAACTTTCAGGAATTTGTTCAATATTTTGAGGTCCAAAACAAGCTGAAAAGTATCGCTTTCATTGGTACTATATAAAAATTTAAATAAAAACCCTGGTTTTATTCTAGAGTTGGAACTGACCAATAACTTCCAATAATTGAAGATCTCTTACACATGTCAAGAAAGCTTGGGCCTTTAAAGGATCTCAAGGCATTTGAGAAAGAAAGAATCTTCCCAGAGGAGGCCTTGAACAAAAGCTTATTCAATATCCCTGTGAAATGATTAGAAAAAATGCTAAATAATAATTTACTACGCTATTTTTTTCTTTATCAAATAAAATTACAAATTAAAATGAACTATTTAAATGTTTACGGTTAAGTAATATTGAAGATGTCTTGAAATCTCGGAGTAAACAGATAAAGAAAAGCAATACATTGATTTCTTTGCACTAGAGCAAAAAACACATTTTTTCCCCACTTTGAGAAGGTGTAAACATCAAGGGGTCACAATATTTCCGGTGCCTTCCCTTTCCTCTATAAATTATCTCATGTCTCAATAGTTTAGTTTCGCACTAGAGAAAACATATAATCACTATTGATATCAATTTTATTGTGCTGTGATTGCCTTCTTGAGGAGAGATTTAAGCTACTCCATAAGCATCAACCAAACTGAAAGAAAATAAATTTGTTGTGATCACACTAGGCTAAAATACTTAGGTTCAGAGACACCATATAAAATAAAGCAGCGGTCTGTACATCATGTAGGTTTAGCATTGCCAAGTTGTGTAATTTAGTATGTCTCAGGGCGTGATGATCAAAGTATTCTTCAGCTTGGAAATAAATTGTAGTGCATATTTCACAGGGGTTGAACTCACTGAATGCTCATAAGAAAAAGGGTGGATCTCTCTAATTTATGTATATGAAAGAGAGACAAGCCCAGTGCAATATATCACTGCATGATATGATATTTTTGTTACACTTACGCTTTGTGAAATGTATTTTATATTACTTTACACTTCATATTGGGTCATTTTAGTAGATACTAGACCCAACTTTTTTTCTTTCATGATTCAGATAGAGCATGCAATTCTAAGCAACTTTCTAATTTACTCCTCATTTTTTCTTTGTTCTCTTGCTATCTTTATTTAAAAAGCAGGAACGTAAAGCTTAGAAGCCGGGCCATTTTAGGTTCAGCACCCTGGATAGCGCTTGCATATTGGTGGCTACAAAAGCTACCAGAAATTAAAACATCAAAATGGTAGAATTTAGTGAAAGTATGCAATGAAGACCAAGTAGCTGCCTTGCAAATTTGGTCAACAGAAGCTTCATTCTTGAAAGCCCAAGTAATACTGATCTAGTAAAATGAGCAGTAATTCGATTAGGAAGGGTCTGACCCAACTTCAAGTAAGCTTCCTGAATCTAAAGCTTTAACCAAGAAGCCAAATATACAGCAGATGCTTTATAACAATGCTTAAAACCAAAAAAGATAACAAACAAACTCAAAGTTTGTCTTAAATCCTTCGTAACATAAACATAATACTTCAAGGCTCTAACCAGATCCAGATTGTGAAGAAGTCTCTCTGAAGAACTCTTAGGATTAGGACACAAAGAAGAGACAACAATTTCCCTGCTTTGATTAATCAAGGACACAGCCTTGGGAAGAAAATCAAATTTGGTTCTTAAAATTGCCTTATAGTAATGAAAAATCAAATAAGAAGAATCACAAAAAAGAGCAGAAAGTTCAGAAACTCTTCTAGCAGAGGAGATAGCTGGAAGAAACTAGACTTTCCAGGAAATAAAAGTAATGTCCACCTTACGCTTAGGCTATGGCTGAGCCTGTGAAAGCTTCAGCACCAGATTCAAGTTCCAAGGTGAAGAAATTGGTTTAATAACAGGCCTTATACTCACCAAAGCCTGAACAATGCCATGCATATCAATACGATTAGCAATTTTCTTTCTAAAACAAAACAGACAGAGTGGAAATCTGACCTTTCAAAGAACTGGCAGATAAGCCTTTATCTAAACCATCTTGCAAAATTTTAGGAATCCTGAGAGAATGCCAAGAAAAACCATGATCAAGACACCAAAAAATAAAGGTTTTCCAAACCTTATATTTTACTGGTAACTGGCATCCAAGCCTTAGTCAGGGAATCAGTCACAAACTCAGAAAAGCTTAGAGACTTCAGATCCTGATGGAAAAACAGACTTTGGCAATGAAGATCTGGCCTTAGAGGAAGAGGCCAGGGGAGCAACTGGACATGTGAACCAGATCCGCAAATCAACTCTTCGAGACCAGACTGAAGCAATTAGAATAACTGATCAATTCTCCTGCCTGATCTTGGAAATTACTCTGGGAAGAAGTACCAGAGGAGGAAAAACATAGGCCAGTTGAAAGGACCACTGAGCTATCAGAGCATCCACAAACTCCCCTTGAGGATACCTTGACTATGCTGAGTACCTGGGGAGTTTGTTATTCAACTGAGAGACCACCAGATTCTAGAAGACCTACAATCTAATTGAACACTTCCAGATGAAGAGACCATTCTCCCGGATGAAGAAACTGATGACTGAGAAAATCTGCTTCCCAATTGAACACCCCTGAGATGTGGACTGCTGAAATTAGAAAGCAATTGGACTCTGCCCAAGAAACAATCCAATAAACTTCCCTCATGGCTAAAGGACTGCGAGTCCCCCCTTAATGGTTGACATAAACCACGACTGTGACATTGTCTGACTGCAAATGGAGAAAAGATTCTCCTCTTAGTAAGGGCCAAGCTTGAAGAGCTCTGCTAATTGTACAATGTTCTAAGATGTTTATAGGCAACCTTGCCTCACAAGGAGCCCAAACTCCCTGCGCTGTCAGAAAACCCCAAAAGACTTGATCACAGACCAAGCAATCACAGACCAAATAGGACAAGCAAAAGAAGCTGCCTGCAAAATAACTTGGTGATCCTGCCACCAGGACTGTCTTGTTTTGAAATCTAGAAAAATCCTCTGAGACAAAAAAGTATGATCTCTGCACCACTGATTAAGCATACAAAGCTGAAGTGGCCTCATATGAAAATGAGCAAATGGAATAGCCTGCAATGCTGCAATCATAAAAGCTAGAACTTTCATACAAAGAACAACAGTGGGAAATTGGATAGACTGAAGATTATGAGAGGCCGAAACCACCTTCAATCTTCTTTGATCTGTTAGAGATAGTCTCATGGAGACTGAATTTATCTGGAACCCCAGAAAAGTAACTTTTGTCTGAGGAAGTAAATAACTCTTTGTTATTGTTTCTTCGTCAAGTTGGAGGATCAATTTGCTAGTTTATTGGGTGGTAGATTCTGCTATATGTAAAGATGGAACTAGTGCCAACATATTGTCCAGTTAAAGAAATACATCTATTCCTTTATCTCTGAAATCAAACAAAAGAGCTCCTAGAACCTTTGTGAAGATCCTTGGAGCTGTAGCAAAACTATCAGGTAAAGCAGCAAACTGAAAATGCTTGTTAAAAAAAAAGCAAACCCCAGAAACTGAAAGTGATCTTTGTGAATTGGAATATGGAGTTAAACATCCTTTAAATCTATTGTGGACATAAACTGCCCTTGCTGAATGAAAGGCAGAATAGACCGAAAAAGGAGGTGTGTCCTCTGAAACACGTTGCTCACTGTGCCTTCAAGGAGCACCCGTAGTATTGGGTATAGCCCGGGAAATACAGACCGCAGTACGGTGTAAAGACACCGAAAGACCTATGCTGGCTTATGAGGGTGATACCCGGTTGTAACTGAACCACTCCATATAGGACTCAGTCGTTCTCTTTTATGGTGCTTCGGAAGAGGCAATCTTGACTGGATTAGCAAGTTTCATCATATGGTGTAATTACTGAAAGACACTATATTTTGAATTATATTGCCATCGGTAAATTAACTTTTTTCTTTGTTCCAGAGTAACTGTGTTTATCCACTGATCACAGCATTGTATCTGGGATGCCACTGCAATTTCTTTTGGCAATTTCTAAGGACTATTTATGCTTTTGTATGTGAGTGTTAATTACATGATTTATTTTTAACGTTTTTATATGTGAATATTGGATTATGTTATGTTTCTTATGGTTTTATCACTGACATTGTTTTTGATGAAAATACTAGCGTGCGGCACAACACACTATATATATTATCTAGTTTTTCAGTGTACTGTTTAGCTTCTCTATCTTTGAATATTGTTTATATCCGCTATTTAATATGATTTTACCCATTTTATAGACCGAATAGTCTCCATTTTGAAAACTGGAACTCTGACAAACTTGCTCAGAGTCTTTATATCCAAAACTGGTGTGAATGTTTCCTCTTTCTTGGGAACAATAAAGAGAATTGAATAAAATCCCTTTCCCTGTGCCATCAGAGGAACAGGAACTATCACACCCATGAATTCCAGATCCAGGACTGATTGAAGAAAAATATGTTTAAAACAGGAAAAGTATATACACAATACAGATATTTACTCCCCTCTGGTTTTTAGAACCGCGGCGCTGCCTTCCCACAGTCTCTCCCAAAGGCTGTTCAATTGATATGTATATATGTAGAAGGAGGCGCAGGTTCACAAAAGGTTCCAATCAATTCACTGGGATGTATTCCACAGCTTCTTCAAAGTGAAAAGTCATAGCACTGAAATGTTGTATCTATACACCAAAATACAAAGTGTAGATACTCACAGTATAGATTGGGATAAACGGCTCCTCATGTATTCAAAGAATAGTTTCACCAGCTTTATCATAAAAGATTTATTAGCTCAACGCGTTTCAATGGTTAATACCGTTTTTTTCAAGAGCATTCACAAATAATTTTGCTTTTCAAACATGCTTACCACAGCACAGGCTGTCTTAAATACAGAGTAAAAAATGCTAACCGCTATCTTATTGGCTGGGGACGGGTTTACACACGTTACATAAAAATACAAATTAAAAAGGCTTTCTTACATCTCATAAACACATTATCAAACTAGTAAACTATTTATATTACATAATATAATCTATAATAAAATTCATCGCTATTTGCAAAGTTTAAAAATATTTCATAAACATTAATTAAATAAAAGCGACCAATTAAAATTAATTGTTTAATAAGTCTTAACCAATTCTTGAAGGTGAACTATTTCAGTTCTACTATACTTGATAAAGGCTTATGCTTCCAAAGCCGAAACGCGTAGAAGATAACCAGCTCCAGCTCATAACTCTGAAACTAACTGGCCAGTAAACGTGAGCATCAAAGCTCCCAGGACTGTCCCTTTGTGATTTCCAAAATCGTCTCACCGGACGATATGAGCCTTCTTTGAAGTGGATCACCGGTAAAGGGCGAATCCTACACCTGCTATACTCACGGAGATTAGCCTAAGGATTGGTTCCCATGAAGTCCAGCTATTTCCGGCAAAGAGTCTGAAGACGCCGCCACAAGCTGAATAAGCCCGACAAGGCAAGGCAGGGTAAGAGATTCTACACCTCCTTATGTCTACAAATTTAACAATTTATATAAGGGGAAAGATCCGTTTTATAAACACTCTATAGAAAGAGACTTTCAGCAAGTCATTAAAAATAAGCTTAAAATAAGGCTAAATACGCTTCATTGATTTAAGCAAGTATTACCTGGGCAACATCAGCTGATTTTCACGGAGACAATCACTTTGTAACATTGCCTTAAGGGATATAAATGTATCTTGTCTCAAATAATTACGCTCCAGCTTCATAAATACTATTGAGGATTTATATACAAAGCACATAATATTATCGAACTGCAAGTCCTTACTCCATCCATTTAATGTACTGCTACAATTAAAACAATATACGCAACTTTAAGATATAAGGACCTATGGGATTTTAAAGACATTCTGACATGTTAAGGCTATATATATATATATTTTTTTTTTTTTCCATTGTAAAACTTTTTTATTGTGTTATTATTTTTTGAAAAAATTTCGCTGCATCTTTTTTTCTGTTTTTTTTGTTTTTTTTACCTTTTTGAACCTTTTTTATATTTTTTTTGAGCCATAAATGTGTCTAGTGATATATAAATATTTTATCTGCTTAAATACGATATAGTATTCTCACTTAGAAATCTCTGCTTGTATCAATTAGCATTGCTTTATGGTAGCTAACCCTATTGCACATTGCCACCAATAAGTATTTGCAAAATTGTGTTTGGACCTTTACATTTTTTGCACTTTACAGTATTTGCACTTCCACATTATTGTATAAATATTTATCTGCATAGAAAATTACTTCCTATCATTGTATAAACACGCATTTGCATAGAGAATTACCTCCTATTATTATTTCTACTCTTGCCAAAGGTACACCTATTCCTATGGAAGATAGTACTTCTTTTAAGGAACCTTTAGATAGGAACTTGAATCTTATCTAAGGAAAGCTTATTTATTTTCTGGCTACATTCTTAGGCCTGCTATATCCATGGCTGATGTTGAAGCTGCATCAACTTTTTGGTTGGAAAGCTTAGCGCAACAGGAAACAGATCCTGATTTATCTAGCATTGTTTGCTTGCTTCAACATGCTAATCATTTTATCTGTGATGCTATTTTTGATATCATCAATATTGATGTTAAATCTATCGGCAGGATTACGAGTTTTGCGTTAGAGGCTGTGCGGTGCTAACGAGCAATTTATGTTCACCGCTCACTTATAGACAGAGCTGGTATTACGGGTTTTTACAAACCCGCGTTAACCGCAAAAAAGTGATCGTAGAGCAAAATTTTGTTCCACATCTCATCTCAATACCAGCGCTGCTTACATTAGCGGTGAGCTGGCTGAACGTGCTCATGCACGATTTCCCCATAGGAATCAATGGGGGAGAGCAGGCTGAAAAAAAGCCTAAAACCTGAAAAAAAGCAGTGTTTAGCTCCTAACGCAGCCCCATTGATTCCTATGGGGAAAATACATTTATGTCTACACCTAACACCCTAACATGAACCCCAAGTCTAAACACCCCTAATCTTACACTTATTAACCCCTAAACTGCCGCCCCCAACATCGCCTACACCTACATTATATTATTAACCCCTAATCTGCTGCTCCAGACACCGCCGCCACCTACATTATAGTTATGAACCCCTAATCTGCTGCCCCCAACATCGCTGACACCTACATTATATTTATTAACCCCTAATCTGCCGCCTCCAATGTTGCTGCAACCTACCTACACTTCTTAACCCCTAATCTGCCGCCCCCAACGTCGCGGCCACTATATTAAAGTTATTAACCCCTAAACCTAAGTCTAACCCTAACACCCCCTAACTTAAATATAATTTAAATAAATCTAAATAAAAATAACTATCATTACCTAAATAATTCATATTTAAAACTAAATACTTACCTATAAAATAAACCCTAAGCTAGCTACAATATAACTAATAGTTACATAGGGGCCTAGATATCAAGCCGTCAACCTCAAATACGCTGGAATTCCACAGCGTATTTGTGGCGAGGCTGATTCGCCTTAGTTATCAAAGGCTAGAGACCGGCAAAAGTAGAATTTTGTGACGTAAGCTTGGATCCGCCGGACTCAGTCAGACACAGATCGATTCTTACGTCACTCCAGATGTTCCGCACACAAGTGCAGCACAATCTGACTACTTTTGCTAGTTATCAAAAAACTAGCAGGTACGCTCGGCACTTTTCCGGCCCAGCGTACCTGGTTTTCAATCCGCCACCCTGGAGGCAGCGGATCCTATAGGAATCAATGGGAGTCTGACCATAGCGAAAGTACAAGTTCGCTGCTGCCAGACATCCCATTGATTCCTATGGGAGCTGTCTACACCTAACACCCTAACATGTACCCCGAGTCTAAACACCCCTAAGCTGTCCCCCCCAACACTTCCGCAACTAAATAAAGTGTTTACCCCCTAAACCACCGCTCCCGGAGCCCACCGCAAGCTACTCTATACATATTAACCCCTAAATCGCCGCTCCCTGACCCCGCCTCAACTATAATAAATCTATTAACCCCTAAACCGCCGCTCCTGGACACCGCCGCAACCTACATTATACCTAGTAACCCCTATCCTGCCCCCCCTATACCGCCGCCCTCTATAATAAAGTTATTAACCCCTATCCTGCTGATCCCGCACCTTGCCGCAACTAAATAAATAGTTTAACCCCTAAACCGCCGCTCCCGGACCCTGCCGCAACCTATATTAAATTTATTAACCCCTAATCTGCCCCCCCTACACCGTCGCCACCTATAATACATTTATTAACCCCTATCCTGCCCCCCACTACACTGCCGCCACTGTAATAAATTTATTAACCCCTAAACCTAAGTCTAACACTAACCCTAACACCCCCCTAACTTAAATATTAATTAAATAAATCTAAATAATATTTATATTATTAACTAAATTAATCCTATTTAAAACTAAATACTTACCTTTAAAATGAACCCTAATATAGCTACAATATAAATAATAATTATATTGTAGCTATCTTAGGATTTATTTTTATTTTATAGGTAACTTTCAATTTATTTTAACTAGGTACAATAGCTATTAAATAGTTATTAACTATTTAATAGCTACCTAGCTAAAATAAAGAGAAATTTATCTGTAAAATAAAAACTAACCTAAGTTACAATTACACCTAACACTACACTATACTTAAATAAATTATTCCTATTTAAAACTAAATACTTACCTGTAAAATAAACCCTAAGATAGCTACAATGTAATTAATAATAACAATTGTAGCTATTTAAGGATTTATATTTATTTTACAGGTAACTTTGTATTTATTTTAGCTAGTTAGAATAGTTATTAAATAGTTATTAACTATTTAATAACTACATAGATAAAAGAAATACAAAATTACCTGTAAAATAAATCCTAACCTAAGTTACAATTAAACCTAACACTACACTATCATTACATTAATTAAATAAATTAAAAACAAATAACTACAATTAAATACAATTACATAAACTAACTAAAGTACAAAAAATAAAAAAAGCTAAGTTACAAAAAATAAAAAAAATAAGTTACAAACATTTAAAAAATATTACAACAATTTTAAGCTAATTACACCTAATCTAAGCCCCCTAATAAAATAACAAAGCCCTCCAAAATAAAAAAATTCCCTACCCTATTCTACATTAAAAAAGTTCAAAGATCTTTTCCCTTACCAGCCCTTAAAAGGGCCTTTTGTGGGGCATGCCCCAAAGAAAACTGCTCTTTTGCCTGTAAAAGAAAAATACAACCCCCCCAACATTAAAACCCACCACCCACATACCCCTAATCTAACCCAAACCCCCCTTAAAAAAACCTAACACTAATCCCCTGAAGATCATCCTACCTTGAGTTGTCTTCACTCAGCCGAGCCACCGATGGAACTGAAGAGGAGATCCGGAGCGGCAGAAGTGATCCTCCAAGGGGCGCTGAAGAAATCTTCCATCCGATGAAGTGATCCTCCTGGCGGCGCTGAAGAAGTCTTCCATCCGGGCGATGTCATCTTCCAAGCAGCGCTGAAGAAGTCTTCTATCCGGGCGATGTCATCTTCCAAGCGGGGTCTTCAATCTTCAATCTTCATCCCGCCGATGCGGAACATCCTTCTTTCCTGACGGACTACCGACAAATGAAGGCTCCTTTAAGGGACGTCATCCAAGATGGCGTCCCTTCAATTCCGATTGGCTGATAGGATTCTATCAGCCAATCGGAATTAAGGTAGGAAAAATCTGATTGGCTGATTGAATCAGCCAATCAGATTGACGTTCAATCCGATTGGCTGATCCAATCAGCCAATCAGATTGAGCTTGCATTCTATTGGCTGATCCGATCAGCCAATAGAATGCGAGCTCAATCTGATTGGCTGATTCAATCAGCCAATCAGATTTTTCCTACCTTAATTCCATAGCCTGGCTATGATTACGCTCACTAAGCCGAAACGCGTAAGCCGGTGCTCTGCCTGCTGCAACTTACATTGCAAAGGTGCTTCCCGTATCTGTGTTTTAAATCTACCAAATTGGAATAAAATTCGTTTTTATCCTGGAACTGGATCGACTCTTTTCTTCGTTATGCATTTATCACACTATATATCCTTAAATCCCAATGTTCCACCGTCTCTGACTTGGTGGTTAGATCACCATTTTATAGTTCAAGGGGCTTCTTTTGTTCATCCAATCTGGACTGTAATCACAACAGATGCAAGTCTTTCAGGTTGGGGAGATGTCTGGTGTTCTCTGACAGCACAAGGGGTTTGGAAATCTCAAGAGGTGAGATTACCAATCAATATTTTATAATTATTTTCAGGGCTCTTCAGGTTTGGTCTCTGTTGACGAGAGAACCATTCATTTGTTTTCAGACAGACAATATCACAACTGTGGCATATGTCACTCATCAGGGTGGGACTCACAGTCCCCTAGCTATGAAAGAAGTATCTCAGATACTTTCTTGGGTGGAATCCAGCTCTTGTCTAATTTCTGCTGTACATATCCCAGGTGTAGACAATTGGGAAGTGGATTATCTCAGTCATCAGACTTTACATCCGGAGGAGTGGTCTCTCCATCAGATGTGTTTTTTCAGATTGTTCAGATGTGGGATCTTCGAGAAATAGATCTGATGGCTTCCCATCTAAACAAGAAACTTCCCAGGTACTTGTCCAGGTCCAGGGATCCTCAGGCATAGTCGGTGGATACATTAGCAGTTTTACCAACCTGCTTATATCTTCCCGCCTCTAGTTCTTCCAAGAGTGATCTCCAAGATCATCATGGAACAATTGTCTGTGTTTGTGGTAGCACCAACATGATCTCACAGGTTCTGGTATGCAGATCTTGTCCAAATGTCCAGTTGCCAACCTTGGCCACCTCCTTTAAGGCCAGACCTTCTGTCTCAAGGACCGTTTATCCATCAGGATCTCAAATCGTTAAATTTGAAGGTATGGAAATTGAACGCTTAGTGCTTAGTCATAGAGGTTTCTCTGACTCAGTGATTGATACTATGTTACAGGCTCGTAAATATGTTTCTAGGAAGATTTATTATCGAGTTTGGAAAACTTTTATTTCATGGTGTTCTTCTCATAAATTTGCCTGGCATTCTTTTAGAATTTCTAGAATTTTACAGTTTCTTCAGGATGGTTTGGATAAAGGTTTGTCTGCAAGTTCCTTGAAGGGACAAATCTCTGCTTTTTCTGTTTATTTCACAGAAAGTTGCTAAGCTTCCTGATATTCACTGTTTTGTGCAGGCTTTGGTCTGTAACAGGCCTGTCATTAAATCAATCTCTCCTCCTTGGAGTCTTAATTTGGTTTTGAAGGCATTACAGGCTCCTCCTTTTGATCCTATTCATTCTTTGGATATTAAACTACTTTCTTGGAAAGTGTTGTTCCTTTTGGCAATCTCTTCTGCTAGAAGAGTTTCCGAATTATCTGCTCTTTCTTGTGAGTCTCCTTTTCTGATTTTCCATCAGGATAAGGCAGTTTTGCGGACTTCATTTAAATTTTTACCTAAAGTTGTGAATTCTAACAACATTAATAAGGAAATTATTGCTCCCTCTTTGTGTCCCAATCCTAAGAATTCTTTGGAGAGATCCTTACATTCTCTGGATGTTGTATGAGCTTTGATGAAATATTATGTTGAAACTACTAACGATTTCAGGAAGACTTCTAGTCTATTTATTATCTTTTCTGGTCCTAGGAAAGGTCAAAAAGCTTCTGCCATTTCCTTGGCATCCTGGTTAAAGCTTTTGATTCATCAGGCTTATTTGGAGTCGGGTCAGGCCCCGCCTCAGAGAATCACAGCTCATTCTACTAGGTCAGCTTCCACTTTGTGGGCTTTTAAGAATGAAGCTTCAGTTGATCAGATTTGCAAAGCAGCAACTTGGCCTTCTTTGCATACATTTACTAAATTCTACCACTTTGATGTATTTGCCTCTTCGGAAGCAGTTTTTGGTAGAAAAGTTGTTCAGGCAGCTGTTTCAGTTTGATTCTTCTGCTTATGTTTTAAGTTTTTTCTTTTCAATTATGAGAAAAACTTATTTTTTTGGATGTGGATTTAATTTTTTAGCGGAAAATGTCTGTTTTTATTTTTATTTATTTTTTAAAGTTTTTTTTTATTGAGTCAAACACATGTAAATACAACAAAACCAAAGTAAAAACAGGTACAGAACGTTGAAACAAGATGATTATACAACATATCGGCAATAGTTGAATTTTAAAAGTAAACATTACTTGGTGATAAATAAACTGCCATAGTAACATTTTGTATGTACTTATGGTAATTTTGACTTATCCAGATGTTGTAATAAGGAAGGGTAACCTGGGTATAAGAACTTTGTCTACTTTTTATATTTTAAGGAAACAATAGTGGGGTACCACTATAAAACCATGTAGAATGATAAATAAGATGATGTGTAAAATAATACATCAGTTGATACCTACAACTCAGGTTAAATTAAGGAAGATTCGACCAGTAACGAAGAAGAAAAAAATAGTGTCACTTAGAATCCGTGTAGTATAGTTAGTAAGGGGGTGAGCCCTCATGAGACATAGTGAGAGTCTTTATCTGTGTAAGCTGTAAGTGGGCTACACTCGGAAAAGGTGTAAGTGAAAATACTTATGTTTATCTGAATGGAAAGGTGGACTGCTAGGTATGTGATACAAGGGGGAGAGGAGAGGGTTGATTTAGGTGGGATAAAGGGGGAAGGGGGTGTACTGAATCAAGAGGAACACCTGTAGCTGACTAAGCTAGTCTGGGAAGAGGGAGAGCCATGGATGCCAGATTCTGATGTATAAATCTGTCTTGTCTAGTATGCGAAATGAGTACTGTTCCATCAGTCTAATATGTCTGATAGTAGAAGTTATTTGTGTGAGGGGTGGTGGGCATTTGTTCTTCCAAGACCTGGCTATGGACAGTTTAGTAGCCATAAAGATGTAGATCATAAGGGCCTCATTGGGACTATCTATGGTGGGGACTGGCATATGGAATAGGGTGACTTCCGGGAGGTAGGGGGGGTAAATAGTTAGGCGGTTAAGTATGTTGTATATTTCTTTCCATACAGGCTGTATTTTTGGGCATGTCCACCAGATGTGCAAGTGTGTGCCTGGTTGTCCACATGACCGCCAGCATAAGGGAGATTGTGAACTGTATGTTCTGTGTAATTGCACTGGGACTAAGTGCCATCTGACAGAGATTTTGTAGTGCAGCTCCCATAGGGTGGAGCAGTGAAGTAATTTTCTGGTGGTCTGTAACCTTTGCTGCCAAATATCAATTTCTACATGAAATCCTATTTCTTTCTCCCAAGCTTTGTGTTGTGGGATTTTGAGAGTAGATTTGGCATCTGCCAGTAGGGTGTAATGTAAAGATAAAGGATGTTTTATGTTGTGTGCGTTAGCCCACATCTGTTCCCACCTAGTCGGTGATCTAAGGGCTTTCATCGGGTATCCCCATGAGCGGAGTAAGGAGCTTATTCGGTAAGCCTCAAACTGAAGTTTCGGGGGTATGTTGTATTTGGCGCAAAGCTGTGGGTGAGACATCCAAGTTCCAGAATGGTAAAAATCAGTAACTGATTTGATATGTAAGTCCTGCCATCTGTCTGGGTGTGATTCTGGTAAAGTAGAAATCGCTGCTGATAAGGTTAGGGCTGGAGTGGGGTGGGGCGATATGTTAGGATCGTGGGGAATTGAGTCCCAAAGTTTCAGGGCGTCCTGAAGAGTGGGGTGTAGGGGTCCTAATTTGTGTCTATGATGTGAGGGGATCCACAAGAGATCTGAAAGGGCAAGGCCAGGAGGGAGAGTGGAGGTCTCCACTAGATGCCAGCCAAATACAGCTGCTTTAGTGTTATTCCAGTCTAGAATGTGGGAGAGCCTGGAGGCGGTAAAGTATGTAAAGAGGTTAGGTAAGGCTAGCCCACCTTGTGTAAGTGGTCGTTCCAATGTGTGTCTCGCTGTCCTAGGGCGTCTGCCCTTCCAAACATAGTTGGTGATTAGCCCTTGGAGTTTATTCAATATGGGTCTTGGGATATTATATGGTATACAGCGAAAGAGGTAAGTGATCTTGGGGAGGAATGCCATTTTGATGGCTGCTATCCTCCCGGACCAGGAGATTTCTTTATATTCCCATGAGTCTAGTAGTTTGTGGAATTCTGAAAGTCGTTCAGAGAAGTTTTTATGTATAGCGGAGGTAGGGTCTGGAGTTAGGTGTACTCCTAAAACTTTAACTGAATCCAATCTCCAATTAAATTTATAATGATTTTGTAAGATTTTAAGTGTCTGGGGTGAAATGTTAATTGGCAAAGCTTCCGTCTTATCAATGTTTAGTTTGTAGAAACTTATGGGGCTAAAAGTTTCAATAATTTTGAAGACTGCAGATAAGGATTCCATAGGGGAAGTTATAAAAAGGGTGATGTCGTCCGCGTAAAGTGAAATTTTGTGTGTGTGATTATTGGTTTCCTGACCTTTAACCGAGGGGTCTATCCTAATTGCTTGTGCTAGAGGTTCTATGGCTACCGCAAAAAGCAGTGGGGAAAGGGGGCAGCCCTGCCGGGTGCCATTAGTAATGGTGAAGGTATCTGATTGGAAGTCTGTGCCTCTTATTCGGGCAGTGGGGTGGGAGTATAGAGCTTGAATGGCTTTAATAAAAGGGTCCGGAAACTTGAAGACCCTCAACGTCTCCCAAAGATATCTCCACCTAACCCTATCAAAGGCTTTTTCTGCGTCCAGGGACAGAGCCACAAATTGGGCCCCGCCCCTGGACGCTAAGTTAAGTATGTCTAGGATTCTCCTTGTGGCGTCAGGGCCCTCCCTGTCTGGGATAAATCCCACCTGATCAGGATGTATGATAGTGGGGATTACTTTTGACATTCTGTTTGCTAAAATTTTCACATACATTTTGATGTCTAGATTAAGGAGGGAGATTGGTCTGTAACTGCCGCAAAGATCTGGACTTTTCCCAGGTTTAAGAATCATGATAAGCCCTGCTTCGAGAAATTCCTCTTTAAATGAACCCTTTCGCATTACTTCTTGAAAGGTTCTACAAAGTAAGGGGGCTTGTATCGTTTTATAGGTTTTATAAAAGTGGGCCGTATAGCCATCTGGGCCTGGCGACTTCCCGAGTTTTAGTGATTTGATGACACTTATGACCTCTTGTATGGATATCTGGGCTGTTAAGAGGGGAGTGAGTGCTGGGTCAAGGGAAGGAAGGTGAAGGTTCTCAAGGAAAGTAGACGTATCTGTCATAGAGGAATGGGGTTTAGAGTTGTCTGCCTCAATGTTGTACAGTGACTGGTAGAAGTCTTTGAAGACTTTGCCTATATCCCTAGGGGCTGAGACGGGTTGGCCGTGTTCGTTTTTGATTAATTGTATCCTAGATTGTGCAGAACGGTGGCGTAGTTTTTTAGCTAGCAAAGAAGTGGCTTTATTACCGAAGTGGTAGTATAATTGTTTGAATTTCTCTAAGGTGTTGTGTGTCCTTAGAAGTTCAGCATCTAATATTTGCCTGTTAACCTCTTGTAGCTTGTCGTTAGTGGTAATGGAATATGACTTGGTTAATTGTTCTCTTAGTGTTCTAGCTTGGATAACCAAAGAGGAGAGGGTTGCCCCTCTTTTTCGTCTGTTGTCAGCCTCTATGTCAAGTAAGTGCCCTCTCAATACAGCTTTAAGTGTGGCCCATATGTTTTCATCAGAGGTTTGGGGGTTGTCGTTTATCTCAAGGAAGTTTGTAATTATTTCTTGTATTGCTACTTTGGTAGGTGGGTCTGTTAATAAATAGTCTCTCAGTCGCCAACTCGGGCCTATAGGTGGTGAGGAGTGCGCGTCTAGTATCATATGTAGGGCATCGTGATCTGACCACGAAACTGGGACTATTTTCACTTGTGATGCTTTGTCTAGTAATTTGGCGGGAACGAAAAAATAATCTATTCGAGTGTGTGACTTGTGAGGGGTGGAGTAAAATGTGTAGTCTTTTCCCTGAGGGTGTAAAGATCTCCATACATCATATAAATTATATTGACAAATTAAGGATCTAAATGCTTTAGATAGGGAAGAGACTGATCTGTCTATTGTGGAGATCTTGGGGCCTAGCCTATCGGTATTTTGGTCCCATACAAGGTTAAAATCGCCCCCTAAGATTAGTTCCCCTTGTCTTATCTCTGATAGTAGGTGCAGGGTTTTAGTGAGAAAGCGTAGTTGTTTGTTATTCGGGGTGTAAATATTCGCAATAGTAGTCAACTGGGAGTTAATCTTACATACAACTATAATATACCTGGCCTGAGTATCTATTTTGGTGTGGATAGGTGTGAACTCTACATCCTTGCTGAGAAAAATCGCTACTCCCCTAGATTTGGTTGTGTAGAAGGCTTCTATGACAACTGGAAATTTCTTAGATGTGCGGGAAATATGTGATGTAGGGGTCCAGTGAGTTTCTTGTAATAGGGCTATGCTGACTTTATTCTTTTGTAGGTAGTTGAAAAGGAGACTGCGTTTCGTTGGTGAGTTGAGGCCTTTAACGTTCAGAGAGGCAACATGTAGGGACTCCATGACAGATAGGGACTAGTCAGTAGGGAGATGGTTAGGGATGGGGGGGTAGGGGTGTAGGGGTATGTTTCCGAGTGTAAGTTGTGATGTTCTCTGAATATGTCTCTTAATATGTATTATTAGTACGAGGTATCAACTGAGTTGTAGGTAGTGAGGTAAAGGAGAAGAGGTAAAAGAGTACAGCGGACAAGAGCCGCTTGAGTTAAGAAAGTGGGTAAAGAACCCGTAGGCAGCTATCCCGTGCCTGGGGGGGAAGCGGAGCTGCCGAGAGTTAGTTCTGTTGTCCTTAAAGGACCGTGTGTGAGGTTAGTAGGGGGGTTTGAGGAGTGACCCTGGGGAATCGGGATCATATTATCCTCCAGGATCCGAAGAAGAGTGAAAAAGTGTATTTGAGTGCTATAGGCTTTTTTTGTATTAAACTAAGTTGAATTGTAATAACTTGTTTAAAAGATGTCTAATGTCTACTAGTTGTAGTGTGTGTTAATAAATCTGAGAGTCATATGTGAGGTTTGTTGGGTGAGGATTTTATCTATTTCATAGCTTGAATTAAGGTTCTGGGGTTTAATGTCTATCCACTTATGTTCAAGCGTTAGTTATATAAATGAAGGGATTACATAATGTGTTAAGGTCCTCTGTGTAAGAGAAGAAAAAAGTAGAATGGGTGGGCACATAATTTAGCCTTTGTGAGAGAAAGAGATATCAGGGTATATATTATTTGGGAAACCTTGTCTTAGGAGCTATATCAAAAAGGGGGAGGGATATATATCTCTATATATGTCAACATAAGGGCATGATAATTAAACAAAAAGGAAACATGTAAACCAGTGTATAGAGCATTTCCGTTAAACAATTATAGCATGAAGAACAAAAAGCAAACATCAAAATGAAGGTGATAATATTATAGCATAGTGTGTGGGTTTTCAAATGGTCAAGGGATACAGTGGTCTATCTATTCGACCTATACCCATGGACTGCTGTATGAATAAAAAAAAAAAAACATTGCTTTATAAATAATAAACCATATACTTCTCTTCAGAAACCTGAGATCACCTGCTAGCTTTCCGGCTAGGAGTGGGGTCTTGGAGTATGTCCTTCTAAAATGAAAACACATCTAGTAAAGCATGTTTGATTATGCATACAAAGAGAGAAGCGCTCTACCAGGAACGAACAACAGCTCAGTGGCTTGTTCTATGGCGATTTACCACCCGGAAGCAGCCTCTTTTAGACCAGTGTGCTTTTCACAGAAGAAAACTTTCCTGAAGTATATCAGTCTGATCCCGCCAAGTAAGGTCAGTCCAGCCCCAAAATACCAGGCAATTCTCCTCTGAACAAGGAACATGACAACCCCAGACGATCGTTTCGGCCTCCTATGGGCCTCGTCAGTGAGGTGCAGCCACATTCCTCTAAGCACACTGAGCAAGGAGTCCACGTCTGGTTTCCCCCATCACCCATAGGGAGACTTCCCCAGGGTCATAATAATTTGCATACAAAGAGAGAAGCGCTCTACCAGGAACGAACAACAGCTCAGTGGCTTGTTCTATGGCGATTTACCACCCGGAAGCAGCCTCTTTTAGACCAGTGTGCTTTTCACAGAAGAAAACTTTCCTGAAGTATATCAGTCTGATCCCGCCAAGTAAGGTCAGTCCAGCCCCAAAATACCAGGCAATTCTCCTCTGAACAAGGAACATGACAACCCCAGACGATCGTTTCGGCCTCCTATGGGCCTCGTCAGTGAGGTGCAGCCACATTCCTCTAAGCACACTGAGCAAGGAGTCCACGTCTGGTTTCCCCCATCACCCATAGGGAGACTTCCCCAGGGTCATAATAATTTGCATACAAAGAGAGAAGCGCTCTACCAGGAACGAACAACAGCTCAGTGGCTTGTTCTATGGCGATTTACCACCCGGAAGCAGCCTCTTTTAGACCAGTGTGCTTTTCACAGAAGAAAACTTTCTTGAAGTATATCAGTCTGATCCCGCCAAGTAAGGTCAGTCCAGCCCCAAAATACCAGGCAATTCTCCTCTGAACAAGGAACATGACAACCCCAGACGATCGTTTCGGCCTCCTATGGGCCTCGTCAGTGAGGTGCAGCCACATTCCTCTAAGCACACTGAGCAAGGAGTCCACGTCTGGTTTCCCCCATCACCCATAGGGAGACTTCCCCAGGGTCATAATAATTTGCATACAAAGAGAGAAGCGCTCTACCAGGAACGAACAACAGCTCAGTGGCTTGTTCTATGGCGATTTACCACCCGGAAGCAGCCTCTTTTAGACCAGTGTGCTTTTCACAGAAGAAAACTTTCCTGAAGTATATCAGTCTGATCCCGCCAAGTAAGGTCAGTCCAGCCCCAAAATACCAGGCAATTCTCCTCTGAACAAGGAACATGACAACCCCAGACGATCGTTTCGGCCTCCTATGGGCCTCGTCAGTGAGGTGCAGCCACATTCCTCTAAGCACACTGAGCAAGGAGTCCACGTCTGGTTTCCCCCATCACCCATAGGGAGACTTCCCCAGGGTCATAATAATTTGCATACAAAGAGAGAAGCGCTCTACCAGGAACGAACAACAGCTCAGTGGCTTGTTCTATGGCGATTTACCACCCGGAAGCAGCCTCTTTTAGACCAGTGTGCTTTTCACAGAAGAAAACTTTCCTGAAGTATATCAGTCTGATCCCGCCAAGTAAGGTCAGTCCAGCCCCAAAATACCAGGCAATTCTCCTCTGAACAAGGAACATGACAACCCCAGACGATCGTTTCGGCCTCCTATGGGCCTCGTCAGTGAGGTGCAGCCACATTCCTCTAAGCACACTGAGCAAGGAGTCCACGTCTGGTTTCCCCCATCACCCATAGGGAGACTTCCCCAGGGTCATAATAATTTGCATACAAAGAGAGAAGCGCTCTACCAGGAACGAACAACAGCTCAGTGGCTTGTTCTATGGCGATTTACCACCCGGAAGCAGCCTCTTTTAGACCAGTGTGCTTTTCACAGAAGAAAACTTTCCTGAAGTATATCAGTCTGATCCCGCCAAGTAAGGTCAGTCCAGCCCCAAAATACCAGGCAATTCTCCTCTGAACAAGGAACATGACAACCCCAGACGATCGTATCGGCCTCCTATGGGCCTCGTCAGTGAGGTGCAGCCACATTCCTCTAAGCACACTGAGCAAGGAGTCCACGTCTGGTTTCCCCCATCACCCATAGGGAGACTTCCCCAGGGTCATAATAATTTGCATACAAAGAGAGAAGCGCTCTACCAGGAACGAACAACAGCTCAGTGGCTTGTTCTATGGCGATTTACCACCCGGAAGCAGCCTCTTTTAGACCAGTGTGCTTTTCACAGAAGAAAACTTTCCTGAAGTATATCAGTCTGATCCCGCCAAGTAAGGTCAGTCCAGCCCCAAAATACCAGGCAATTCTCCTCTGAACAAGGAACATGACAACCCCAGACGATCGTATCGGCCTCCTATGGGCCTTGTCAGTGAGGTGCAGCCACATTCCTCTAAGCACACTGAGCAAGGAGTCCACGTCTGGTTTCCCCCATCACCCATAGGGAGACTTCCCCAGGGTCATAATAATTTGCATACAAAGAGAGAAGCGCTCTACCAGGAACGAACAACAGCTCAGTGGCTTGTTCTATGGCGATTTACCACCCGGAAGCAGCCTCTGAGCTGTTGTTCGTTCCTGGTAGAGCGCTTCTCTCTTTGTATGCAAATGTTTGATTATGCAGATAATAGTAGGTAAGGGTAACATTTAAATTTTGTCCTTTCATTATAAGAACAGGAGAAAAAAAAAAGACAAACAGGAAAATCCAGCTATATATGAAGTCTGTTGACTCGTGCCTACCAGAAGTGTAGGTCTTGGAATTCTTGTCTAGTCATTAAACAAGAGTGAATTTGAGAATTTAAGCTGAAATGGGGTAAGAAGAGTACCAGTATGTAAGCTCAAATATCTCAAGGCGAATAACACTTTAGTTCTGTGTTATGGGGTATAACTTTATATGGCTTAGTCAATTGGTGAGGAAGGGCGCTGATTCCAAACTGGTGCTGCAACATTGAGTGGTTCCGAAGTGTTCACTTGGGAGCAGTTGGATTTCTGTGGCATGTTGAGATCTAGGGTAAGAAGGAGTTTCATTCCTTGTTCGGGGGTGGCTATTGTATAAGATCTATCTTGGTGTTGGAGGAAGATTTTCACCGGAAAACCCCACCTATACTTGATGTTGTGTTGGCGGAGAACTCTCGTAAACTGTTGAAAGGATCTTCTCTTTGAAAGAGTATGCTGAGATAGATCCGGGAAGATCTGCAAGTTTTGATATGGGACATTCAAATCTTTGTTTGTGAATGAGGCTCTTAGTATTTTTTCTTTTGCTGAAAAATAGTGCAATCTGAGAATGACATCTCTTGGGCTATCTGCAGAAGAGTTCCGAGGTCGCGTGGCTCTATGAGCTCTATTGATGGTTGTTTCTTGTGGTTGAAGCGTGTCTAGGATTTCTCTGAACAGCCCTTGTAGGTATCCTGGTAGGTCGGTTGGGGTGACTGACTCTGGGATCCCTCTTATTCTCAGATTGTTGCGACGTGACCTGTCTTCTAAGTCTGCTAGTTTGCCTTCTAGATCTGTGATCTGTAGAGCAAGATTTTGTGAATAATCCAGTAGGTTAGAGTGATCTAGGGAGAGGTCTGCGTGTTTCTTTTCAAGGTTTTCAGTGCGTTCACTTATTGCAGACACATCTCGCTTCAGTTCAGTTACTAATTGTCTCAGTTCTTGGTGAAGGGAGTTATAATGTGTGTCCATTTTCTCAGATAGGACCTGGATGGCATCTAAAAATGTTGATTGCGAGAGGAAAGAACCCTCTCTGCGAGAGGTGTCTGACTTAGATTGTCTAGGAAGAGAAGTTGTTGAGTCTCTGGAGTCCTCCTCAGAGTTTTCAGCTTCAGAAGTAAGTTTGCTGTGAAAATGGTCTGTCAGAGTTCTCTTAAGGTTTTTTTGGGACTTTTGTTTTTTCCTCATTATATTTGCCATGTTAAATCTCTAAGTTCAAAAGCTTTGCCGCCCAATCTCAACAGATAGAATGAGTAGTTGCTTGCTAATGACCCCTGCGTTGGTTTGCCTGGAGGGTACGAGATCCCTTACCCCAGGTGGGGCAGCTCTAGCCTGACATTATATTTCAGAAGTAATTCTTTTACAATGAATAGTTAAGCATTTGCAGCTTAAGTCCTAAATGTGACCCCCTCCCAAGGGAGTGCCCCCTATTGGGCGAAGTGTGAAAGGGTAGTGGGGTATGACCCGCTGTCACTAAGGGCAGCGGGAAAGGAGGGGAGGGAGTCTAGGTTTAACAAGTTGCTGCTGTTAGTTAGTAAGTAAAGTGGATAAAAAACTTCCTCTGCTTCTGTTTGTTATTCTTCTGTGGTGAAACTGATGGGTTGTGAAGAACTTCCTAAGCTGTATTTGTTTTTAATTAGTGAAGGCTGGAGGGTCAGATATGTATATCAGGTTAAAACTTGTATAAGGTCTAGTTACTTAGTCTTCTAATGACATAGGAGAGCTTAGTAATTAGAGAGCTGGTACATTCAGATACAAGTGCTTCTATTTGTTGTTTATTTTTATATCTTCCACACTGCTCTTGGGAAGTTAGAACATAAAATCTGGTGCAGCAGTCAGTTAGGGAGGTTCAGAACTATTTTCATTAAACTACTGCTCTAGATAATGAAAAGTTGGTGAAGGGTTTTCAGTGAAGTTATCTCTCCTTATAAAATGACTATATGTAGACCGCACTATTCAAATCAGGGCCCCCCACAGAACAAGAGAATGATGGCTTATTATGTGATGTTCAGTTACTTTTTATGTTTCATAGGTAGTTCAGTTAAGCCAAATATAAGGAGAACGTGTCTCAGAGTGAACTTAAGAATGTTTCAGTAATTAGAGAGGGGTGTGGGGATCCCTTTATATGTGTAAAACTATATAGGTTTTTACCTGTGGTATCCACATGGGTAGGCCTAGGCAACAGGTCTCGGTAGCGATACTAGGGTAACAGTGTCTTCAAACAACCTCCTGTTGTCAGTTAAACCGATCAAATTTCACGTTGTGTGTCAGAGCGGTCATTAGCCGCCAGGCGCGTTAGCAGGGAAGGCAGCCTGTCAAAGATGAGTTCCGTCTACACTGATGTTGCGGTACAGGTGTGCGTAGGCCCAAGATGGTGGCCGTTCGCGCCTTTGCTTGTGACTGCGTAGTGAAGTAGCCTGGAGTCTCTTTATGGCCAAATCAGAGGTCCGCTCAGGCCAGGTCGTGCTGGGTTAGCGCCGGGTCTTCAAACCGGTCTGCTGTACTACTAGGAGGGAGACGTAATCAGACACCGGTCTGTGCGGGTATATCTGATAAAGCGACTTGTCACTTGGCAGGGCCTGAGAGGTAGGTAGCAGGATCTATGCTCTGGAGCGGATCCCCGGCCCTCCGGAGCAATGTAGAGATGAGGTGGTTAAGAGCCGGTAAGAATAATTGGATGCTGTTGCAGATTCTCCGGAGCGGAGCCCCGACCCTCCGGAGAATAAAGGCCTCAGTGATCGTACACCGATGTAAGTGTTGACCTTGCCAGACTCTAAGGTTCCTAGTCAAAATCACTCAGGCTGCTTGCCACCTTCTCTCCGGTGTTAGGTAAAGTTCCAGCTGGTCCGTGAGAGTTTTCTGTCTCTTCCACGCTAGGCTGTAGGTCTGTAAGTTAGGAGTTAGAGTCACGTCCACAAGTTATAGAGATTGTAGCCTTGAATAAGCTGACAGAAAGTGAATCCACGACCTAAACTATATAAAGGAGTTATTGTTCCTTAGGATTCGGTGATTTAGGCTATTTTGGCTAATTTATATTTAATTAACTGCACTTTTATTGCTTCTGATTTCAGGAGCTCTAATTTTACACGTCTGATCAGTGCTGTGGCTAGCTCCGCCCCCCACTGTTTTTATTTTTATCCCTCCCTCTCTAGTGACTCTTCTGTGGAGTACCACATATTGGGTATTACTATCCCATACGTCACTATCTCATGGACTCTTGCCAATTACATGAAAGAAAACATAATTTATGCAAGAACTTACCAGTCCATGGGACCCACCGTTTTTATGGTGGTTATGTTTTTTTTGTATAAAGCACAATTATATTTCCAGTTCCTTTTGTTGATGCTTTTTACTCATTTTTATATCACCCCACTAATTGGCTTATTGTTAAACTGAATTGTGGGTGTGGTGAGGGGTGTATTTATAGGCATTTTGAGGTTTGGGAAACTTTGCCCCTCCTGGTAGGATTGTATATCCCATATGTCACTAGCTCATGGACTCTTGCCAATATGAAAGAAATGAATTTATCAGGTAAGTTCTTACATAAATTATGTTTTTTAGTTTTACATGTGATAAATTCCTTAATTTCAAAAGTTTTTCCAGTGACAGAATTAAATGCTTCATGGGTTCTTCTTGTATAATTACATCCCTTACATTTTCCACAAGTAAGGAAGTCTTTCATGACACTAATTTGTAGAGGTTTTTTGGGGCCATCCCTTAAATCATTGAGTGTGCTAATTTTTGTTTAAAATGTTGTCCTTTCTAAAGATGATTTGAGGTTTATTAGGAATCATTGGACGTAAAAATCATCCTTTTTTAAAATGTGCCAATGTCGTTCTATAATGTTTTTGATTGAATTATGTTTTGCATTAAAGGTGGTGACAAACTTTAGAATTTTTTTTATTGTAATTGCTGTTTTTTATTTTGTTTCTTTCTGTCACTAAAGTCATATTATTGTATCCCTTTTTTATAAACCTATGTTTAATAATGTTAGATTGTTTCTCATACTCTTCTGTTGAACTGCAGTTTCTCTGAATCCTCAAAGACTCACCTTTTGGTACTGCCTTTAACTAATTTGGATGGTTATAGCTATCATTTTTTATGTATGTGTTTGTGTCACATTTCTTAAATAAAGTTTTACTTTGTACCTTATTATCGCTAATATATAGGGTCAGGTCCAAAAAAATAAATTTCGTGGTTATGATGTTTTGGTGTAAGAATTATGGACTGGTTATTATTCATTAATGTTTTTTTACAAAATGTTCTAATTTACTTTCTCCCCTTTTCCATATACAAATTACATCTTTAATATATCTATGCCAGGACACCATGTCTGCACCAAATTCTTCATTTTGCCATACATGTTTCAAATTCTTCATTTTGCCATACATGTTTATTTTCAAAATGATCCATGTATATATTGGCATACATTGGTACAAACATGATGCCCATGGCAGTGCCACTTATCTGCAGAAAGAATTTGTCATTAAACCAAAAGAAATTATGATGTAAAATGAAATATATGACTCTAATTATAAAATCTAGAAGTTTTGGCTTGGAGGAAGCTAATAGAATTTTGGGAGACTCAAACACATATATTATCTTAAAAAACAATTCAAAAAATAATTTTTCAGATACATTTTATAAATTGATTCTTGAAGCTCAGAATCAAAAAATAATCTCTAAAGATGAATTTGAATTTTTATTTAAAGAGGACTCTAGGACCCCAATCTTTTACTTTTTACCTAAGGTTCACAAGCACCCCACAAGACCCCCTGGTAGGCCCATCACAAGGAGTATAGACTCTATACCAGTATAGACTGCTATAAACGTCTAACTATCCGCCTTTATAGATCATCTTCTCCAACCATATGCACAACAAGTGAAAACTTAAATTATACTTACCTGATAATTTTCTTTTCTTCAGATGGAAAGAGTCCACAGCTGCATTCATTACTTTTGGGAATTCAGAACCTGGCCACCAGGAGGAGGCAAAGACACCCCAGGGAACACAAAATGCCTTGTCTGAGGGAATCAGACCTCACAGAGGAAGACAACTGGCCTAAACTGGAGAATAGGAACAAGACCCACTCATAATTCCCCGCCCAAGGGAAGAGACACCCCTAGCAGAAGTCCATCCACCAAAACTAAGCTAGGGCACAACAGAGTTGCGCAAATATTCTAGAACCCAAGGGCGCCAAGGACAACACACAGGAAGTCCAAGACCAGGGAAAAAACAAGGACAGAGTCACCCGAAGGTAGAGGGTAGAACAAAATCTAGTCTCCATAGTCCTCTCAGGATACATAACCAGAGGAACACCCCCAAGGAAGAAGACTGCAGAGCATCCCATACCCCGGTAGCAAAAACCCCTAAGCAAAGCTTGGAGAAGGAGACAACACAGCCTTTCATCCCTGATATGGAGACGACTAACTCCCGGATGTAGGAAAAAGCCACACGGCCCTCCCTTCCTAAATTAGACGGCAAAAACCATCAAGTAGAACCAGACATTCCAGATGTCTCAACCCGAAAAAAGAGAACCTCAAAAGGAACAAGACCAAAAGGGACAATTCCAAAGGCCCCTAAAGGAAAGACCCCGCCAGGAACCGGCAGCAAGGAGGCTTGAAGTCCTCCCAACCTCCAACCCACACAGGGAAGGAGATACTCCAAGACCTGACAGAAAAACTGAATCAATTGAGTGTGTCACAGTAGAACTCCTAGTCCCAGTCGACCAACATGAAAGGCTAATGAGGACTGACCCAATCCCCCATGCCTCACGGACCCTCAGGTCCTCTCAGAATGCTTAGCTGAAACTTGTTAAAGAAAAACAAGAAATAACACAAATGATAATGTGAAGCACTCGGCGCCCTAACCTGACCAGCCAGGCAAAACAGGCGCCATGTGTCTGATTAGGCCTCAAGACCGAAGGATATGAACTTAATCAGGACCAGTCTGAATCCGAGGGTCACTGTCAAGGCCGCATAGAATCCCCCCTAGAGAGGGAGAAATAAACAGCAGACAAACATAGGACTAAAACACGTCCAAAACAAACTTCCTTAGAAGCCACAGTGCGATCAAACAATTGTGAGTATCAATTCCAGATAAAATTCCTGAAGGAAATATAAAATCAACATGAGCTTTAAACGAAATAAAAACAATCCTAACTGGATAAAAATAAAAGATAAGGCAACCCGCAGGTTATTGCCTAAGAAGAACAGGTGCACCCGCAGGACCGGCCCAACATGGACCCTGTTCTTCCAAGTTCAGAACTGGAAAGGGATACCCAATAAACAAGACTATAAGACGATTACTTCATCCCCTTATGTCTAACTCTGTAAGCTATTGGAAGAAACAGACTGAAAATTATCAGATCCATTAAGGATTGGATCTTCCGACAACACCAAAGCATGCCTCAATAAAACACGAAGCCTCAGGGATAGTCGATCCTCCAGAGAGCTGAACAGGCCATCCCATGCCTGAAGAGCCCCGGATAATGGAACACCAACAATATCTTAAACCAACTTCTGGAAGTTGCAGATACGCTAGCGCCAAAATTATGGACATGCTATTTCGTGCCGAAACCCCTGGTGGGAACAAGCCACCTTCCAGAGAAGAATAAGCAAAGTCTGGGTTACCTGCATGCGTAGTAAGCGATGGTGGAAGGGAACTCGCCATGCTGAGGACAGAAACCCCAGAGGCGGATGGCTCAGAGGCCCCTTGATTCCCCGATCCCGAGGAATTGAGCACTCTAATACGGCATTCAGAACATAACTGATAGGCTTGTATCATTCAGGAATACGCATTCTGCGCAAGGAGTAGAAACTGAAACAGAGACGTCCGTCTCCACAATATCAGACTCCTCCATAACTAGGATATTGATACAGAAGATTGGACCAAAAAATCTAAATGACACCCACAGTGGCTGGGGCACTCAACACCTCCTATAAACTCAACACCAGCAGACCAGAATTTCTCCATCGCCAAACGGTCAGGAATGCGGGAAATGGAGGCCAAAAACGTGACCAGGAGAACCGTAAAGTCCAAAAAAGCGGGCCCGACCGTAAGGACATGTCAATTTCCCAAAGCCGTCATGTTCCCCAAGCCATGAGCCAGAATGCACTACACATAAGCAAGTTGAATCATATAACAAACATAATAAAAAAAAAAAACCTGTTCAATAACCCCCCTTAGGAGATATTAAAGGGACAGTATACACTCATTTTCATATAACTGCATGTAATAAACACTACTATAAAGAATAAGATGCACAGATACTGATATAAAAATCCAGTATAAAACTGTTTAAAAACTTACTTAGAAGCTCTCAGTTTAGCTCTGTTGAAAAGGTAGCTGGAAAGCCCACTGCAAGTGGGAAATAAGACACTCCGCCCTCCCCCTTCTTTTGCATATGAAAAGACCCTTTACACAAACAGGAGCAAGCTGGAGTAGGTAGCTGATGGTATTCACATAAAACTTTGGGGCTTGGTTAGTAGTCTCAAAATCAGAGCAATGTTATTTAAAAATAAGCAAAACTATACATTTAAAAAAAAATAAATTATGTTTTTTAGTTTTACATGTGATAAATTCCTTAATTTCAAAAGTTTTTCCAGTGACAGAATAATTAAATGCTTCATGGGTTCTTCTTGTATAATTACATCCCTTACATTTTCCACAAGTAAGGAAGTCTTTCATGACACTAATTTGTAGAGGTTTTTTGGGGCCATCCCTTAAATCATTGAGTGTGCTAATTTTTGTTTAAAATGTTGTCCTTTCTAAAGATGATTTGAGGTTTATTAGGAATCATTGGACGTAAAAATCATCCTTTTTTAAAATGTGCCAATGTCGTTCTATAATGTTTTTGATTGAATTATGTTTTGCATTAAAGGTGGTGACAAACTTTAGAATTTTTTTTATTGTAATTGTTGTTTTTTATTTTGTTTCTTTCTGTCACTAAAGTCATATTATTGTATCCCTTTTTTATAAACCTATGTTTAATAATGTTAGATTGTTTCTCATACTCTTCTGTTGAACTGCAGTTTCTCTGAATCCTCAAAGACTCACCTTTTGGTACTGCCTTTAACTAATTTGGATGGTGATAGCTATCATTTTTTATGTATGTGTTTGTGTCACATTTCTTAAATAAAGTTTTACTTTGTACCTTATTATCGCTAATATATAGGGTCAGGTCCAAAAAAATAAATTTCGTGGTTATGATGTTTTGGTGTAAGAATTATGGACTGGTTATTATTCATTAATGTTTTTTTACAAAATGTTCTAATTTACTTTCTCCCCTTTTCCATATACAAATTACATCTTTAATATATCTATGCCAGGATACCATGTCTGCACCAAATTCTTCATTTTGCCATACATGTTTCAAATTCTTCATTTTGCCATACATGTTTATTTTCAAAATGATCCATGTATATATTGGCATACATTGGTACAAACATGATGCCCATGGCAGTGCCACTTATCTGCAGAAAGAATTTGTCATTAAACCAAAAGAAATTATGATGTAAAATGAAATATATGACTCTAATTATAAAATCTAGAAGTTTTGGCTTGGAGGAAGCTAATAGAATTTTGGGAGACTCAAACACATATATTATCTTAAAAAACAATTCAAAAAATAATTTTTCAGATACATTTTATAAATTGATTCTTGAAGCTCAGAATCAAAAAATAATCTCTAAAGATGAATTTGAATTTTTATTTAAAGAGGACTCTAGGACCCCAATCTTTTACTTTTTACCTAAGGTTCACAAGCACCCCACAAGACCCCCTGGTAGGCCCATCACAAGGAGTATAGACTGCTATAAACGTCTAACTATCCGCCTTTATAGATCATCTTCTCCAACCATATGCACAACAAGTGAAAACTTAAATTATACTTACCTGATCATTTTCTTTTCTTCAGATGGAAAGAGTCCACAGCTGCATTCATTACTTTTGGGAATTCAGAACCTGGCCACCAGGAGGAGGCAAAGACACCCCAAGGAACACAAAATGCCTTGTCTGAGAGAATCAGACCTCACAGAGGAAGACAACTGGCCTAAACTGGAGAATAGGAACAAGACCCACTCATAATTCCCCGCCCAAGGGAAGAGACACCCCTAGCAGAAGTCCATCCAACAAAACTAAGCTAGGGCACAACAGAGTTGCGCAAATATTCTAGAACCCAAGGGCGCCAAGGACAACACACAGGAAGTCCAAGACCAGGGAAAAAACAAGGACAGAGTAACCCGAAGGTAGAGGGTAGAACAAAATCTAGTCTCCATAGTCCTCTCAGGATACATAACCAGAGGAACACCCCCAAGGAAGAAGACTGCAGAGCATCCCATACCCCGGTAGCAAAAACCCCTAAGCAAAGCTTGGAGAAGGAGACAACACAGCCTTTCATCCCTGATATGGAGACAACTAAATCCCGGATGTAGGAAAAAGCCACACGGCCCTCCCTTCCTAAATTAGACGGCAAAAACCATCAAGTAGAACCAGACATTCCAGATGTCTCAACCCGAAAAAAGAGAACCTCAAAAGGAACAAGACCAAAAGGGACAATTCCAAGAGCCCCTAAAGGAAAGACCCCGCCAGGAACCGGCAGCAAGGAGGCTTGAAGTCTTCCCAACCTCCAACCCACACAGGGAAGGAGATACTCCAAGACCTGACAGAAAAACTGAATCAATTGAGTGTGTCACAGTAGAACTCCTAGTCCCAGTCGACCAACATGAAAGGCTAATGAGGACTGACCCAATCCCCCATGCCTCACGGACCCTCAGGTCCTCTCAGAATGCTTAGCTGAAACTTGTTAAAGAAAAACAAGAAATAACACAAATGATAATGTGAAGCACTCGGCGCCCTAACCTGACCAGCCAGGCAAAACAGGCGCCATGTGTCTGATTAGGCCTCAAGACCGAAGGATATGAACTTAATCAGGACCAGTCTGAATCCGAGGGTCACTGTCAAGGCCGCATAGAATCCCCCCTAGAGAGGGAGAAATAAACAGCAGACAAACATAGGACTAAAACACGTCCAAAACAAACATAGGACTAAAACACGTCCAAAACAAACTTCCTTAGAAGCCACAGTGCGATCAAACAATTGTGAGTATCAATTCCAGATACAATTCCTGAAGGAAATATAAAATCAACATGACCTTAAAACGAAATAAAAACAATCCTAACTGGATAAAAATAAAAGATAAGGCAACCCGCAGGTTATTGCCTAAGAAGAACAGGTGCACCCGCAGGACCGGCCCAACATGGACCCTGTTCTTCCAAGTTCAGAACTGGAAAGGGATACCCAATAAACAAGACTATAAGACGATTACTTCATCCCCTTATGTCTAACTCTGTAAGCTATTGGAAGAAACAGACTGAAAATTATCAGATCCATTAAGGATTGGATCTTCCGACAACACCAAAGCATGCCTCAATAAAACACGAAGCCTCAGGGATAGTCGATCCTCCAGAGAGCTGAACAGGCCATCCCATGCCTGAAGAGCCCCGGATAATGGAACACCAACAATATCTTAAACCAACTTCTGGAAGTTGCAGATACGCTAGCGCCAAAATTATGGACATGCTATTTCGTGCCGAAACCCCTGGTGGGAACAAGCCACCTTCCAGAGAAGAATAAGCAAAGTCTGGGTTACCTGTATGCGTAGTAAGCGATGGTGGAAGGGAACTCGCCATGCTGAGGACAGAAACCCCAGAGGCGGATGGCTCAGAGGCCCCTTGATTCCCCGATCCCGAGGAATTGAGCACTCTAATACGGCATTCAGAACATAACTGATAGGCTTGTATCATTCAGGAATACGCATTCTGCGCAAGGAGTAGAAACTGAAACAGAGACGTCCGTCTCCACAATATCAGACTCCTCCATAACTAGGATATTGATACAGAAGATTGGACCAAAAAATCTAAATGACACCCACAGTGGCTGGGGCACTCAACACCTCCTATAAACTCAACACCAGCAGACCAGAATTTCTCCATCGCCACACGGTCAGGAATGCGGGAAATGGAGGCCAAAAACGTGACCAGGAGAACCGTAAAGTCCAAAAAAGCGGGCCCGACCGTAAGGACATGTCAATTTCCCAAAGCCGTCATGTTCCCCAAGCCATGAGCCAGAATGCACTACACATAAGCAAGTTGAATCATATAACAAACATGATTAAAAAAAAAAACCTGTTCAATAACCCCCCTTAGGAGATATTAAAGGGACAGTATACACTCATTTTCATATAACTGCATGTAATAAACACTACTATAAAGAATAAGATGCACAGATACTGATATAAAAATCCAGTATAAAACTGTTTAAAAACTTACTTAGAAGCTCTCAGTTTAGCTCTGTTGAAAAGGTAGCTGGAAAGCCCACTGCAAGTGGGAAATAAGACACTTCGCCCTCCCCCTTCTTTTGCATATGAAAAGACCCTTTACACAAACAGGAGCAAGCTGGAGTAGGTAGCTGATGGTATTCACATAAAACTTTGGGGCTTGGTTAGTAGTCTGAAAATCAGAGCAATGTTATTTAAAAATAAGCAAAACTATACATTTAAAAAAAAATAAATTATGTTTTTTAGTTTTACATGTGATAAATTCCTTAATTTCAAAAGTTTTTCCAGTGACAGAATAATTAAATGCTTCATGGGTTCTTCTTGTATAATTACATCCCTTACATTTTCCACAAGTAAGGAAGTCTTTCATGACACTAATTTGTAGAGGTTTTTTGGGGCCATCCCTTAAATCATTGAGTGTGCTAATTTTTGTTTAAAATGTTGTCCTTTCTAAAGATGATTTGAGGTTTATTAGGAATCATTGGACGTAAAAATCATCCTTTTTTAAAATGTGCCAATGTCGTTCTATAATGTTTTTGATTGAATTATGTTTTGCATTAAAGGTGGTGACAAACTTTAGAATTTTTTTTATTGTAATTGTTGTTTTTTATTTTGTTTCTTTCTGTCACTAAAGTCATATTATTGTATCCCTTTTTTATAAACCTATGTTTAATAATGTTAGATTGTTTCTCATACTCTTCTGTTGAACTGCAGTTTCTCTGAATCCTCAAAGACTCACCTTTTGGTACTGCCTTTAACTAATTTGGATGGTGATAGCTATCATTTTTTATGTATGTGTTTGTGTCACATTTCTTAAATAAAGTTTTACTTTGTACCTTATTATCGCTAATATATAGGGTCAGGTCCAAAAAAATAAATTTCGTGGTTATGATGTTTTGGTGTAAGAATTATGGACTGGTTATTATTCATTAATGTTTTTTTACAAAATGTTCTAATTTACTTTCTCCCCTTTTCCATATACAAATTACATCTTTAATATATCTATGCCAGGACACCATGTCTGCACCAAATTCTTCATTTTGCCATACATGTTTCAAATTCTTCATTTTGCCATACATGTTTATTTTCAAAATGATCCATGTATATATTGGCATACATTGGTACAAACATGATGCCCATGGCAGTGCCACTTATCTGCAGAAAGAATTTGTCATTAAACCAAAAGAAATTATGATGTAAAATGAAATATATGACTCTAATTATAAAATCTAGAAGTTTTGGCTTGGAGGAAGCTAATAGAATTTTGGGAGACTCAAACACATATATTATCTTAAAAAACAATTCAAAAAATAATTTTTCAGATACATTTTATAAATTGATTCTTGAAGCTCAGAATCAAAAAATAATCTCTAAAGATGAATTTGAATTTTTATTTAAAGAGGACTCTAGGACCCCAATCTTTTACTTTTTACCTAAGGTTCACAAGCACCCCACAAGACCCCCTGGTAGGCCCATCACAAGGAGTATAGACTCTATACCAGTATAGACTGCTATAAACGTCTAACTATCCGCCTTTATAGATCATCTTCTCCAACCATATGCACAACAAGTGAAAACTTAAATTATACTTACCTGATAATTTTCTTTTCTTCAGATGGAAAGAGTCCACAGCTGCATTCATTACTTTTGGGAATTCAGAACCTGGCCACCAGGAGGAGGCAAAGACACCCCAGGGAACACAAAATGCCATAGAACAAGCTATTATGCTATTGTTCGTTCCCAGGTTGAGCGCTTCTCTCTTTTTATTTATGCAAATTATGACACTTGGGGAAGTCTCCCTAAGTGTGATGCGGTAATCCAGACGTGGACCCGTTGCTCAGTGTGCCTAGAGGGATATGGCTGCACCTCACTGACGAGGCCCACAATAGGCCGAAACGTACGTCTGGGGTTTTGCTGTTTCTCTTGTTCAGAGAGGGATTGCCTGGTATTTCGGGGCTGGACTGCACTGTTAAGTCAGGATCAGACTGATATGCTACAGGACAGTTCTTCTCTGTGAAAGGCACATATTGAGCAAAAAGAGGCTGCTTCTAGGGTGGCAACTAGCCATAGAACAAGCTATTATGCTATTGTTCGTTCCCAGGTTGAGCGCTTCTCTCTTTTTATTTATGCAAATTATGAGACTTGGGGAAGTCTCCCTAAGTGTGATGCGGTAATCCAGACGTGGACCCGTTGCTCAGTGTGCCTAGAGGGATATGGCTGCACCTCACTGACGAGGCCCACAATAGGCCGAAACGTACGTCTGGGGTTTTGCTGTTTCTCTTGTTCAGAGAGGGATTGCCTGGTATTTCGGGGCTGGACTGCACTGTTAAGTCAGGATCAGACTGATATGCTACAGGACAGTTCTTCTCTGTGAAAGGCACATATTGAGCAAAAAGAGGCTGCTTCTAGGGTGGTAACTAGCCATAGAACAAGCTATTATGCTATTGTTCGTTCCCAGGTTGAGCGCTTCTCTCTTTTTATTTATGCAAATTATGACACTTGGGGAAGTCTCCCTAAGTGTGATGCGGTAATCCAGACGTGGACCCGTTGCTCAGTGTGCCTAGAGGGATATGGCTGCACCTCACTGACGAGGCCCACAATAGGCCGAAACGTACGTCTGGGGTTTTGCTATTTCTCTTGTTCAGAGAGGGATTGCCTGGTATTTCGGGGCTGGACTGCACTGTTAAGTCAGGATCAGACTGATATGCTACAGGACAGTTCTTCTCTGTGAAAGGCACATATTGAGCAAAAAGAGGCTGCTTCTAGGGTGGCAACTAGCCATAGAACAAGCTATTATGCTATTGTTCGTTCCCAGGTTGAGCGCTTCTCTCTTTTTATTTATGCAAATTATGACACTTGGGGAAGTCTCCCTAAGTGTGATGCGGTAATCCAGACGTGGACCCGTTGCTCAGTGTGCCTAGAGGGATATGGCTGCACCTCACTGACGAGGCCCACAATAGGCCGAAACGTACGTCTGGGGTTTTGCTGTTTCTCTTGTTCAGAGAGGGATTGCCTGGTATTTCGGGGCTGGACTGCACTGTTAAGTCAGGATCAGACTGATATGCTACAGGACAGTTCTTCTCTGTGAAAGGCACATATTGAGCAAAAAGAGGCTGCTTCTAGGGTGGCAACTAGCCATAGAACAAGCTATTATGCTATTGTTCGTTCCCAGGTTGAGCGCTTCTCTCTTTTTATTTATGCAAATTATGACACTTGGGGAAGTCTCCCTAAGTGTGATGCGGTAATCCAGACGTGGACCCGTTGCTCAGTGTGCCTAGAGGGATATGGCTGCACCTCACTGACGAGGCCCACAATAGGCCGAAACGTACGTCTGGGGTTTTGCTGTTTCTCTTGTTCAGAGAGGGATTGCCTGGTATTTCGGGGCTGGACTGCACTGTTAAGTCAGGATCAGACTGATATGCTACAGGACAGTTCTTCTCTGTGAAAGGCACATATTGAGCAAAAAGAGGCTGCTTCTAGGGTGGCAACTAGCCATAGAACAAGCTATTATGCTATTGTTCGTTCCCAGGTTGAGCGCTTCTCTCTTTTTATTTATGCAAATTATGACACTTGGGGAAGTCTCCCTAAGTGTGATGCGGTAATCCAGACGTGGACCCGTTGCTCAGTGTGCCTAGAGGGATATGGCTGCACCTCACTGACGAGGCCCACAATAGGCCGAAACGTACGTCTGGGGTTTTGCTGTTTCTCTTGTTCAGAGAGGGATTGCCTGGTATTTCGGGGCTGGACTGCACTGTTAAGTCAGGATCAGACTGATATGCTACAGGACAGTTCTTCTCTGTGAAAGGCACATATTGAGCAAAAAGAGGCTGCTTCTAGGGTGGCAACTAGCCATAGAACAAGCTATTATGCTATTGTTCGTTCCCAGGTTGAGCGCTTCTCTCTTTTTATTTATGCAAATTATGACACTTGGGGAAGTCTCCCTAAGTGTGATGCGGTAATCCAGACGTGGACCCGTTGCTCAGTGTGCCTAGAGGGATATGGCTGCACCTCACTGACGAGGCCCATAGGAGGCCGAAACGATCAGCTGAGGTTGCTTCTCGGGCCTTTGGCTTGGATCAAGTGCAGTTTTCTGTGCTTGGTCTTGGTCTTGGTTTGCTGCCTGGAGACCTGCTCCTTCGGCCTGGGGTCCTTTCCCTTTGGGGTTTGGGCTCCTGCTGCTATTGGGGGGGTGGCTACTCCTTAGGCGTAGAGCAACTGGGTAGTAGGGCCGTCCCCTTGGCCTTGTGGCATCGTCCCTGGACTTCAGCCACATGCTGCTTTTGGGGGGACGCTCTGAAATCCAGCCTAAAGAGGCAATAGGGCAAATATGGCTACCAATGTGCCAAATGTTCCCCATACACTTCGGGTGTTGATTTCTGAGGACTTTCGAGAGAAGATTGGTTTGGCTCATGTCCAGCAGGTGGTTTTGGAGGGTGTTTTGAAGATGCCAAGAGCAAGTTTGCATTGTGTTCAGTCATTCCCTTCAAGAGGGATTTTTGATGTGGCTTTCACCGATGAGCATTATTTACAGACCTGCTATCAACGGACTATTGATATGGCTGCTGCTCCAGAGTTGGTTGGCATGAAATTTGTTGCCTGTGTGCAGAGGGAGAGAAGAATCCCGGTGACAGTACATATGTACAACCCTTGGGTCACTGATGTGGAAATTCGTCTGTTTCTTTGTCGCTACTTTGATGATGTTCAAGGAGGTAGCAAGCTGAAGAATCAGTTTGGGACTTTCAATGGAAAGCGCAGGTTCTGGGTGCGGTTTGTGCCTGATGAATTAGGTATTGGTGGAAAGAAACACCCTCCACAGACTTTCGCCATTGGTGGAAATAGAGGTTTCCTATACTATGATGACATGCCTCTTTTTTGCCGTAGTTGCAACCTGTTTGGTCACATTGCTGAAAATTGCCCAGGTGCCAGATGTCGAAATTGCGGTGAGGAGGATCATCTTGTTGCCCACTGTAGTAAACGCCGGACTTGTGACCTGTGTGGTTCTTCAAGTCATCTGTGCAGGATGTGTCCTTTGATGATGTTGCAGGGGCTTGATAGAGTGAAGCCTTCCTATGCTGATGTTGCAAAAAAACCATCTTCAGTTGCAGTTGAGCCATCTGTGAATGAGGAGGAGGTCTCTGATGAGGCATTGAACTCTATATTACCTCTTTTGTGCAAGAAATCTGCATTTGGGGTCCCTGTCGGAGAGGTGTCTGATGCTCCTGTGGTGGTTCCTGTGGCTGAGAAGGTGGAGGAAGCCCAATCTCATCTTCAGGAAGTGGATCTTGCTACATCTAATGTGATAGCTGCTTCAGATGTTCTTGAAGCCCTGTTGCCCAATGTGGATGATACTGTTGCTGTTCCTGGGACAGAGAATGTTTCCTTCACTGAGTCATCTTGTGATGCTGCTCCTGATGCTGTTCTTGGTGAAGGGGAGAACATTGATTGGTCTGCTGTTGTGTCCTCTAGTTCTGAGGAGGATATGGACACTGAAGGGAAAAAATCTGCCTCCAAGCGAAAAATAGATCCGGATTCTGATGGATGGGAGAGTCCTGATTTGAATCTTCCAGTAGTTAAGGGTGCAGATCCAGATACTACAAGTGATGCTGACTCTTTAATTTCAGAGTTTCCTTCTGTCTCTACTAAAGACGTTCCTTCTGACTCAAGCCAGTGTATAGGTGACTTTTCTGATGCCTCTTCTGTTGGTTATCTAGATAAAAGAGATGTGAACCAACTTGCTGAAGTTACTGGTTATGAGGCTGGCAAGGGGGAGCCTAGGAGGTCGGAACGTCACAGAGGCAGATTTAAAGGATCTCCTTTGAGTCCTAAGAAAAAGAAAGGAAAGAAGAAGTCCTGATGTTATTTCTTTTTTTGTTTTTCTTTAATTTATTTTTGTGATGTTTCTGACCATTTCTTCCCTTAATGTCAGGTGTATGACAACTTTAGCAAGGAGAGCTGCAATTTTTAAATTATTATCTGTATGTTCTGCTAATATTTTTTGTTTGCAGGAATGTGGTCTCTCTGAACATCCTAAATGTGCTGACTGGGAATATGGTCCTAAAGTATGGTCTTGTTCTTCTGATAGGAATGGGGGGGTGGGAGTTTTGTTTAAGGGGTTTAGTTTTTCTATCCTTAATGTAGTTCATATTGTCCCAGGTCGGGTACTTTTGGTTAGTTTTAGTTTTTGTGGGACTGTTTTTCGTTTGTTTAATGTATATGCTTCTCCAAATAGGGTAGAACGTTTGCTTAATTTTGAAACTTTAAAGTTTTTTCTGCCAGGTCGAGAGCCAACTTTTTTGGTTGGGGATTTTAATTGTATTATTAAGAATGGGGACAGAGAGGGTGGGAGTGATTGTAGGGTGGATAGCTCAGGGAAGTTTTTACTTGATTTGCTTAAATCTTTCGGTTTGAAGGATGCCTTCGGGTCTGTTTCTTTTTCAGGGGAGGGTTTTACTTTCTTTAGTGATAGTGGTGGGATAAAATCTCGAATTGATTTTTGTTTTTTATCTAAATTTTTATGTGTTGATGATTTTTCTTTAAAGCGGATGCCCTTTACGGATCATGCCCTTTTGATGTGTAAGGTGAATTGTGATTTGAAGATTAAGTATGGTAAGGGTGTTTGGAAACTGAATGTGGATTTGTTAAAAGATGAGAAGTTTAAGCGTCAGTTTGTTTGGATGTATGAAAGGTGGCGTGAAAGAAAATGTGATTTTAGTAATGTGCTTATGTGGTGGGAATGGTTGAAGGTGGAAATAAAGAGGTTTTTTATTAAGAAAGGCTGTGAGAAAGCTAGAATGGAAAGGGAGTTGTATGATAAATGGTATCTGAGGTTGTTGTATTTGTATGAATTGAGAAATTGTGGTATTGATGTGCATGAGGAAATTGCTGAAGCAAGAAAGATAATTAAAAAGTGTATGCATGAAAAAGGAAAGAAAATTGTTTTTATGGCAAGATTGGAGAAAATGGAAAAGGATGAGTCTTGTAGTAAATATTTTTTTAAGAAAGCTTTTGAAGGAAAGACTGGTTTTGTTAGTGTTTTTGATAAGGTTGAGTGTGAAGTTAATGGTACGGATGGTGTTTTGCGTGAAGTTCATGAGTTTTACAGTGAGCTGTATAAAGAAAAAACAAGAGATGTTTTATTGGAAAATGAGTTGTTGGAAAACATTGAGGTTAAGTTGGAAAAATATGATAATGATTTGTTAGAAAGGGATCTAAGTTTGGATGAGATTGCAGAGGTTGTTAGGAGTTTTAAGAATGGGAAGGTACCTGGTTGTGATGGTTTGCCTGTTGAATTTTATACTTGTTTTTGGAATTTGATTGGGGTGGATATGTTGGATGTTTGTAAGTTTGTTTTTAGAATGAATGTTTTGCCTGTTTCAATGAGGAAAGGTTTGATTGTTTTGTTATTTAAAAAGGGTGATAAGAGAGATTTGAGGAATTGGAGGCCGATTACGTTGTTGAATGTTGACTATAAGGTTATTGCAAAGGTGTTGGCAAATAGAATGCGTGGAGTGATTGGTAAGGTTGTGGGTGAAGAGCAAGTGTGTGCTGTTCCTGGGCGTCAGATTTCTGAAAGTTTGTTGTTACTACGTGATGTACTGTGGTATGTGAGGGAGAGGATGAGGTCTGTTTCTGTTGCTATTGTGGATTTTGAAAAAGCGTATGATAGGGTAGTGCATGATTTTATGTTTCATGTTTTAGAACGTTTAGGTTTTTCTGGTAAGATTATTGGATGGTTTAAATGTTTGTATAGTGATATTGTGAGTCAAGTCCAGGTTAATGGTTTTTTGACTGAGGAATTTTGTGTTAAATCTGGAGTGCGTCAAGGATGTCCTTTGTCTCCTGTGTTATTTGTATGTGTCATTGAGCCATTATTAACTAGTTTGAGGAAGGATAAATTAGTTAGAGGTGTGAGTGTTCCTGGTAGTAATGGAAGGTGTTTAAAAGTGATTGGGTATATGGATGATGTGAGTGTGGTATGTGAGACTCAGGCTGGTTTGAGGAGGGTGAAAACTTTAGTTGAATGTTTTTGTATGGCAAGTGGTTTCAGAGTTAATTGGAATAAGTGTAAAGTTAAAGTTTTTGGTAATGATAGGGAGATTGATTCCTGTGGATGGCCTGTGACTGAAGGTGCAATTGAGGTGTTGGGTGTGAAATTTGATGTGGATTTGAAAGGCTTGGAAAGTTGGGAGAATGTTTTTGATAAAGTGAGTAGAAAACTTCAGTTTTGGTCTTTAAGGACTTTATCTTTGGAAGGAAAAATGTTAGTTATTAAATCGGTTTTGATTCCTATTATGTTATATTTGGCGTTAGTTTTTCCGCCACCTGAGAGGATTTTTCGGAGAATTTTGAGAGTGTTGTTTTCTTTTTTCTGGAGTTCTGGTATGGAGCGTTTGAAAAGAGATGTTGTTGTTAAGAGTAAGAATGTTGGTGGTAAGGGTTTTCCAAATGTGGAGAGATTTTTGGCTGTGAAATATGTTAGTAGGTGTGTGGTTCTGAGTGGTAAGGATAGCATGGCTGGTTGTATGGTAAAGTATGCTTGTGGAAATGTTTTAAGACGATATGGTTTATTTGAGATTGATAGAAAGAAACCGGTATGTTTTGCTGTTCCGTGGTTTTATGTAAGGGTGGAATGTTGGATTAAAAAATATGGTTTGGAGAATGTTAGTAGGGAGATGTGGTGTGCAAACAGAATGGTGTTGAAAATGTTGGAGAAGAAGGAAGGTCTTGAGTTGATTGGGGGTTTGAATGAAAATGAATGTGTGTTGGTATGGAAAAATGTGTGTAATAAGTATTTGATGAATAGGCAGAAAGATATTAGTTGGATGAGTGTGCATAAGTGTTTGCCAACAAGGGATTTTCAGAGAATGCGTCGTTTAGTGGCTTCAGAAGTGTGTCCTAGAGATGGTTGTTTTCAAAGCGAGAGTGTTATTCATTTGTT
Organism: Bombina bombina; assembly: GCF_027579735.1. Classification (NCBI taxonomy): domain Eukaryota; kingdom Metazoa; phylum Chordata; class Amphibia; order Anura; family Bombinatoridae; genus Bombina; species Bombina bombina. The sequence continues at coordinate 1,066,849,559 of NC_069499.1, forward strand.
TTGGAATTGTGAGTATGCTAGTGATGTTTGGAGAAGTTTGAAAAGGATGATTAAGGGTTTGACTGGAGTGCAGTTTTTTACTTTTAATATGATGATGTATGGTTTGTGTGGAAGTGGTGTGGAAAAGGAGAAAGCAAGATTGATATGGTTGTTGGCATGTTGTGTGAAGGAGGTGTTGTGGGATGTGCGTAATATTTTGATTTTTAAGAAAGAGGTAGTTACTGTAGGTAATTGTGTGGGTATGATCCGTGGGAAGTTGTTTTTGTATTTTTCTTTTGATAGGAGGCGATATGGGGAATTAGATTCTGAAGGCATCTGGAAGACAAAGAAGTGGAAGGATTGGATTATTTAGTTGTTTTTTTTTTTTTTTTTTTTTTTTTTTTTTTTTTTTTTTTTTTTTTTTGTCTGTATTTGAAATATGTTTAATTTTATTTTGTGTGATTATTTAAGTTTAATATTTGCATTTTGATTTTTTTCTGATGACAAAAATTTGGGTCAATATTTCAGTTTTGTAACAAGAGATATATTGTTTGCATTTGTTATTATGATTTTATTTTGTATATATGCATATATGATTATTTTTCTAATAAAAGAATTACGAAACGTACGTCTGGGGTTTTGCTGTTTCTCTTGTTCAGAGAGGGATTGCCTGGTATTTCGGGGCTGGACTGCACTGTTAAGTCAGGATCAGACTGATATGCTACAGGACAGTTCTTCTCTGTGAAAGGCACATATTGAGCAAAAAGAGGCTGCTTCTAGGGTGGCAACTAGCCATAGAACAAGCTATTATGCTATTGTTCGTTCCCAGGTTGAGCGCTTCTCTCTTTTTATTTATGCAAATTATGACACTTGGGGAAGTCTCCCTAAGTGTGATGCGGTAATCCAGACGTGGACCCGTTGCTCAGTGTGCCTAGAGGGATATGGCTGCACCTCACTGACGAGGCCCACAATAGGCCGAAACGTACGTCTGGGGTTTTGCTGTTTCTCTTGTTCAGAGAGGGATTGCCTGGTATTTCGGGGCTGGACTGCACTGTTAAGTCAGGATCAGACTGATATGCTACAGGACAGTTCTTCTCTGTGAAAGGCACATATTGAGCAAAAAGAGGCTGCTTCTAGGGTGGCAACTAGCCATAGAACAAGCTATTATGCTATTGTTCGTTCCCAGGTTGAGCGCTTCTCTCTTTTTATTTATGCAAATTATGACACTTGGGGAAGTCTCCCTAAGTGTGATGCGGTAATCCAGACGTGGACCCGTTGCTCAGTGTGCCTAGAGGGATATGGCTGCACCTCACTGACGAGGCCCACAATAGGCCGAAACGTACGTCTGGGGTTTTGCTGTTTCTCTTGTTCAGAGAGGGATTGCCTGGTATTTCGGGGCTGGACTGCACTGTTAAGTCAGGATCAGACTGATATGCTACAGGACAGTTCTTCTCTGTGAAAGGCACATATTGAGCAAAAAGAGGCTGCTTCTAGGGTGGCAACTAGCCATAGAACAAGCTATTATGCTATTGTTCGTTCCCAGGTTGAGCGCTTCTCTCTTTTTATTTATGCAAATTATGACACTTGGGGAAGTCTCCCTAAGTGTGATGCGGTAATCCAGACGTGGACCCGTTGCTCAGTGTGCCTAGAGGGATATGGCTGCACCTCACTGACGAGGCCCACAATAGGCCGAAACGTACGTCTGGGGTTTTGCTGTTTCTCTTGTTCAGAGAGGGATTGCCTGGTATTTCGGGGCTGGACTGCACTGTTAAGTCAGGATCAGACTGATATGCTACAGGACAGTTCTTCTCTGTGAAAGGCACATATTGAGCAAAAAGAGGCTGCTTCTAGGGTGGCAACTAGCCATAGAACAAGCTATTATGCTATTGTTCGTTCCCAGGTTGAGCGCTTCTCTCTTTTTATTTATGCAAATTATGACACTTGGGGAAGTCTCCCTAAGTGTGATGCGGTAATCCAGACGTGGACCCGTTGCTCAGTGTGCCTAGAGGGATATGGCTGCACCTCACTGACGAGGCCCACAATAGGCCGAAACGTACGTCTGGGGTTTTGCTGTTTCTCTTGTTCAGAGAGGGATTGCCTGGTATTTCGGGGCTGGACTGCACTGTTAAGTCAGGATCAGACTGATATGCTACAGGACAGTTCTTCTCTGTGAAAGGCACATATTGAGCAAAAAGAGGCTGCTTCTAGGGTGGCAACTAGCCATAGAACAAGCTATTATGCTATTGTTTGTTCCCAGGTTGAGCGCTTCTCTCTTTTTATTTATGCAAATTATGACACTTGGGGAAGTCTCCCTAAGTGTGATGCGGTAATCCAGACGTGGACCCGTTGCTCAGTGTGCCTAGAGGGATATGGCTGCACCTCACTGACGAGGCCCACAATAGGCCGAAACGTACGTCTGGGGTTTTGCTGTTTCTCTTGTTCAGAGAGGGATTGCCTGGTATTTCGGGGCTGGACTGCACTGTTAAGTCAGGATCAGACTGATATGCTACAGGACAGTTCTTCTCTGTGAAAGGCACATATTGAGCAAAAAGAGGCTGCTTCTAGGGTGGCAACTAGCCATAGAACAAGCTATTATGCTATTGTTCGTTCCCAGGTTGAGCGCTTCTCTCTTTTTATTTATGCAAATTATGACACTTGGGGAAGTCTCCCTAAGTGTGATGCGGTAATCCAGACGTGGACCCGTTGCTCAGTGTGCCTAGAGGGATATGGCTGCACCTCACTGACGAGGCCCACAATAGGCCGAAACGTACGTCTGGGGTTTTGCTGTTTCTCTTGTTCAGAGAGGGATTGCCTGGTATTTCGGGGCTGGACTGCACTGTTAAGTCAGGATCAGACTGATATGCTACAGGACAGTTCTTCTCTGTGAAAGGCACATATTGAGCAAAAAGAGGCTGCTTCTAGGGTGGCAACTAGCCATAGAACAAGCTATTATGCTATTGTTCGTTCCCAGGTTGAGCGCTTCTCTCTTTTTATTAACACAAAATGCCTTGTCTGAGGGAATCAGACCTCACAGAGGAAGACAACTGGCCTAAACTGGAGAATAGGAACAAGACCCACTCATAATTCCCCGCCCAAGGGAAGAGACACCCCTAGCAGAAGTCCATCCAACAAAACTAAGCTAGGGCACAACAGAGTTGCGCAAATATTCTAGAACCCAAGGGCGCCAAGGACAACACACAGGAAGTCCAAGACCAGGGAAAAAACAAGGACAGAGTAACCCGAAGGTAGAGGGTAGAACAAAATCTAGTCTCCATAGTCCTCTCAGGATACATAACCAGAGGAACACCCCCAAGGAAGAAGACTGCAGAGCATCCCATACCCCGGTAGCAAAAACCCCTAAGCAAAGCTTGGAGAAGGAGACAACACAGCCTTTCATCCCTGATATGGAGACGACTAACTCCCGGATGTAGGAAAAAGCCACACGGCCCTCCCTTCCTAAATTAGACGGCAAAAACCATCAAGTAGAACCAGACATTCCAGATGTCTCAACCCGAAAAAAGAGAACCTCAAAAGGAACAAGACCAAAAGGGACAATTCCAAGAGCCCCTAAAGGAAAGACCCCGCCAGGAACCGGCAGCAAGGAGGCTTGAAGTCTTCCCAACCTCCAACCCACACAGGGAAGGAGATACTCCAAGACCTGACAGAAAAACTGAATCAATTGAGTGTGTCACAGTAGAACTCCTAGTCCCAGTCGACCAACATGAAAGGCTAATGAGGACTGACCCAATCCCCCATGCCTCACGGACCCTCAGGTCCTCTCAGAATGCTTAGCTCAAACTTGTTAAAGAAAAACAAGAAATAACACAAATGATAATGTGAAGCACTCGGCGCCCTAACCTGACCAGCCAGGCAAAACAGGCGCCATGTGTCTGATTAGGCCTCAAGACCGAAGGATATGAACTTAATCAGGACCAGTCTGAATCCGAGGGTCACTGTCAAGGCCGCATAGAATCCCCCCTAGAGAGGGAGAAATAAACAGCAGACAAACATAGGACTAAAACACGTCCAAAACAAACTTCCTTAGAAGCCACAGTGCGATCAAACAATTGTGAGTATCAATTCCAGATAAAATTCCTGAAGGAAATATAAAATCAACATGAGCTTTAAACGAAATAAAAACAATCCTAACTGGATAAAAATAAAAGATAAGGCAACCCGCAGGTTATTGCCTAAGAAGAACAGGTGCACCCGCAGGACCGGCCCAACATGGACCCTGTTCTTCCAAGTTCAGAACTGGAAAGGGATACCCAATAAACAAGACTATAAGACGATTACTTCATCCCCTTATATCTAACTCTGTAAGCTATTGGAAGAAACAGACTGAAAATTATCAGATCCATTAAGGATTGGATCTTCCGACAACACCAAAGCATGCCTCAATAAAACACGAAGCCTCAGGGATAGTCGATCCTCCAGAGAGCTGAACAGGCCATCCCATGCCTGAAGAGCCCCGGATAATGGAACACCAACAATATCTTAAACCAACTTCTGGAAGTTGCAGATACGCTAGCGCCAAAATTATGGACATGCTATTTCGTGCCGAAACCCCTGGTGGGAACAAGCCACCTTCCAGAGAAGAATAAGCAAAGTCTGGGTTACCTGCATGCGTAGTAAGCGATGGTGGAAGGGAACTCGCCATGCTGAGGACAGAAACCCCAGAGGCGGATGGCTCAGAGGCCCCTTGATTCCCCGATCCCGAGGAATTGAGCACTCTAATACGGCATTCAGAGCATAATTGATAGGCTTGTATCATTCAGGAATACGCATTCTGCGCAAGGAGTAGAAACTGAAACAGAGACGTCCGTCTCCACAATATCAGACTCCTCCATAACTAGGATATTGATACAGAAGATTGGACCAAAAAATCTAAATGACACCCACAGTGGCTGGGGCACTCAACACCTCCTATAAACTCAACACCAGCAGACCAGAATTTCTCCATCGCCACACGGTCAGGAATGCGGGAAATGGAGGCCAAAAACGTGACCAGGAGAACCGTAAAGTCCAAAAAAGCGGGCCCGACCGTAAGGACATGTCAATTTCCCAAAGCCGTTATGTTCCCCAAGCCATGAGCCAGAATGCACTACACATAAGCAAGTTGAATCATATAACAAACATGATTAAAAAAAAAAACCTGTTCAATAACCCCCCTTAGGAGATATTAAAGGGACAGTATACACTCATTTTCATATAACTGCATGTAATAAACACTACTATAAAGAATAAGATGCACAGATAATGATATAAAAATCCAGTATAAAACTGTTTAAAAACTTACTTAGAAGCTCTCAGTTTAGCTCTGTTGAAAAGGTAGCTGGAAAGCCCACTGCAAGTGGGAAATAAGACACTCCGCCCTCCCCCTTCTTTTGCATATGAAAAGACCCTTTACACAAACAGGAGCAAGCTGGAGTAGGTAGCTGATGGTATTCACATAAAACTTTGGGGCTTGGTTAGTAGTCTGAAAATCAGAGCAATGTTATTTAAAAATAAGCAAAACTATACATTTAAAAAAAAAAAACTTTATGAGCTATATACATAGATCATCTACAAAACATTTATGCAAAGAACAAATGAGTGTATAATGTCCCTTTAACCCTTGATTCCAAGATTCAAAAGGAGCCTCACTGAGACCATTAGATATAATTTAGTCCCGCTAGGTGGTAGCCCCTTGGGAAAACATCTGTAATGCAGTACATTTCATGAAGAAAGTAAAATGAAACGATCTTACCGGAATCTACGCCATGGAACAGGAACACAGCCCTTCAAGTGTGACAGATAGTAGCATTGCCTCTACCATGGACTTGAGAGAAGAAAGCAGGCAGCGAAACTCGTCAACGCTGATTGCTTGTGGAGCTGTTAAAACAATTCAGGATGGTTTTGCAGAAAGACTCTCCCTGCATCTCCAGACTCTAACTTTTATCCAGGCTTTCACTGAAAGGCTGACAGGACTACTTAAAACTCCAGTCCCATGCCGAAGAGTACTACCCTCCATAAGAGACTAATTCAAAACTTCTGACACTTCTCTGTCAACCTCCTGGGACTGGAATGACTAGGGGATGAGGGAAGTGGGAGGACTATTTAAACCTTTGGCTGTCTTTTGGGTGTCTTTGCCTCCTCCTGGTGACCAGGTTCTGAATTCCCAAAATGAATGCAGCTGTGGACTCTTTCCATTTATGAAGAAAATCACATCTAAAAGACACTAAACATGTTTTACAAATTACTGAAAATATTACTTTGCAGAAAAATGATATATGGGTTACCATGGATGTAACCTCTCTTTATTCAATCATTGATCATAAAAAGGGACTAGAGGCAAATAAATGGAAACTCTCTGCGAACCAGAAATTTGAGACAAAACTTCTAGATTTTATCATCAGAGCCATAGATTTCATTTTAAATCATAATTCCTTTTGGTTTAATGACAAATTCTTTCTGCAGATATGTGGCACTTCCATGGGCACCAGGTTTGCACCAAGTTATGCCAACTTTTACATAGATCATTTTGAAAATAAACATGTATGGCAAAATGAAGAATTTGGTGCAGACATGGTGTCCTGGCACAGATATATTAATGATGTAATTTGTATATGGAAAGGGGGAGAGAGTAAAATTAGAACATTTTGTAAAAACATCAATGAAAATAACCAGTCCATAATTCTAACACCAGAACACCATAGCCACAAAATTAATTTTTTGGACCTGACCCAATATATTAGTGATAATAAGACACAAAGTAAAACTTTCTTCTAAGGGCCATGATACCCAAATGTTGAAGCACTTGAAAGTGATGCAGAATAGCTGTAAAAAACTGACTAGAAAATATCACCTGGACATCTCTATGTAAAAAAGAAAGATATTTTACCTCAAAATGTCCTAAGTATTCAAACCCCATTGCAAAGTACTTTAAGCATCAAATCAGTATGTCTGTTCCGGGACAGGCAAGGGAGTCAGCCTTGTGCACACTCATGTTATTTCCATATTCAGTTTAAGGAAGTTTACTATGAAATCTCATGAGAGTTAAGTGAAATCTCATAAGATCACAGTAAGAGAGTTCATGACCTCAGCACTGTTGATGCTGATTGGCTGCAGTTTATTTTTTCTTTTTTTTTTTTAATTTTTCTTTTACCTGCAGCTGGACAGCAGATGAAGTATAACTCTTTACACATGACTTACTCTGCTGAGCTGAGGAAATTGTGAGGTAAATTATCTTCCTTTTTTACATAGAGATGCTCAGGTGATATTTTCCTGTCAGCTTTTTACAGTTATACTGCAACAGTTTCAAGTAATTTAGCATGTGAGTATTATGTCCCTTTAAGAAATGTGACACAAACACATACATAAAAAAATGATAGCCGTCACGTCCAAATTTTTTAAAGGCAGTACAAAAAGGTCAGTTTTTGAGGATTCTGAGAAACTGCAGTTCAAAAGAAGAGTATGAGAAACAATCTAACATTTTTAAACATAGGTTTATACAAAAGGGATACAATAATATGACTTTAGAGACAGAAAGAAACAAAATAAAAAAATATGAATAGATCTAGACTCCTTAATAAGACAACAAAAACAGCAATTACAATAAATAATTTTCCAAAGTTTGCCACCACCTTTAATGCAAAACATAATTCAATCAAAAACATTATAGAACGACATTGGCACATTTTAAAAGAGGATGAATTTTTAGGTCCAATGATTCCTAAACCTAAAATCATCTTTAGAAAAGGACAACATTTCAAATAAAAATTAGCACCCTCAATGATTAAAGGGATGGCCCCAAAAAATCCTCTACAAATTAGTGACATGAAAGATTTCTTTACTTGTGGAAAATGTAATAATTATACAAGAAGAACCCATAAAACATTTAATTCTTCTGTCACTGGAAAAACTTTTGAAATTAAGGAATTTATCACATGTATAACTAAAAATGTTGTATACCTTTTGCAGTGTGGATGTAAAAGTTAGTATTTAGGACAAACGTCCAGGTTTTTTAAAAACAAGAATAATGGAGCATCCTAACAAACTAGAAAAAGAGCATGATGGCCATGGAATACATTTTTAAAAAAGAAACCTTCCTGTGGCTGGGGATAGAAAAAGTTAGTTCATTGGAGAGGTGGTGATATGGCTAAACAGCTAGATCAAAGAGAGCTGAGATGGATTCACACCCTCAAAACTTATGCCCATTGGGGTTTGAATAAAGATACTAAAATTTCCGCTTTTGTATAAAGCAAATGACACCTTTGTATTTAAGTGCACTGTTGTTTTCATATAGGAGGCATAATATATTTATGTCTAGTATGCAAATATTAAATATATTATCAGCAGTTTTGGTGATAAAAGGAAAAAGACAAAATTTAGAAGATTGTTTCTATATAAAGTGAAAAATAAATGAATGCGTGTTTAGGCTGCAGGTTTGGCAAAGTATGGATTTATTTGTTGTCATAACAAATGTGTTACTTTCATACTAACACATTGACTACTGTGTCATTACATATAGCTATTGTACTCGATATATACACTTTATGCAATTTTCCAATATCCAGTCGTTTTATATTATGTCAATAAAAGTTAAAAGTTAAATCAATTTTACTGTCAGTGGCGATTATAATATTAACACTCCTTTTTTACTCCCAATGTCATCTAGCTTAAAAAGGCGAACATAGCCAATGATAAAATTTCATTTTCTGAATGGGAAGTTTTTGATTGGACAAAATTGAACATGTGATTGAACAGAACAAGCAGACCTGATTGGGAGCTGGCAGACCTGATTGGGAACTGGTACAAATAACACGGCATGAAAGGGAACTGAAATAGTTCACCTTCAAGGATTGGTTAAGAACTTTTTAAACAATTGGTTTTGATTGGTCACTTTTATTTAATTAACATTTAAAACTTTTTAAACTTTGCAAATAGCGATTCATTTTTTTTATAGATTCTATTATGTAATATACATAGTTTACTAGTTTGATACTGTGTTCATGAGATGTAAGAATGCCTTTTTAATTTGTATTTTTATGTAACGTATGTAAACCCGTCCCCAGCAAATAAGATAGCGGGTAGCATTTTTTACTCTGTATTTAAGACTGCCTGTGCTGCGGTAAAGTATGCTATGTTTGTAAAGCAAAATTATTTGTGAATGCTCTTGAAAAAGACGGTATTAACTGTTGAAACGTGTTGAGCTATTAAAACTGCTTTTTATGAAAAAGCTGGTGAAACTATTCTTTGAACACATGAGGAGCCGTTTATCCCAATCTAAATGGTTACTGCTTTGATCCCACAAAGTTTGTTTTATTCAAAGATCTCTGACTTTCTACAGTATTTTAAACTCACAATGACTGTTCCTTGGAAAGTCTTGCCTAGATCCTTATCGAAAAAAAAATATTCCAGTGTTTGTGAATGGTAAATTTAATTTCAGCAAAGTCTAAAGGATCCATAGTTGTTCTCTTACGTCCATTAGCAGATGAGGCTTCTGCAATAGTACATTCTTTTGAATAATCCCTACGGGAAAAAAAGTATTAAAAGGGAATATAAGTCAACAATTATTTAAACCTGCATAAGAGGTGCACATCCCCATGTTTAACAACAACAAAGCACAATAAAGCACACCACTTTAAAACAGACGTAATATTGCTAAGTGCATTACAATAATTTGTATTGGCTGTGCAACAACAGCACACAACCATCTTGTATGCCTTTTAGCTTCTTATTTATTCCCACAAGATTTAGAATAACTTGTTTACCCCTAGCCATGTGACTTTTTAGTAACATCAAACATCTTATATTTAACATTAAGTTACATAGAGGCCTATTCATCAAATATCTGTCGGACCTGATCCAACAGTGCGGATCAGGTTTGACAGACATCTCTGAATGCGGACAGCAATACGCTCTCTGTATTTAGCATTGCACCAGCAGCTCCTGTGAGCTGCTGGTGCAATGCCGCCCCCTGCAGACTCGCGGCCAATCGTACTCGATCGGGTTGAATTGTGGCGATCTCTGTCCGCCTGCTCAGAGCAGGCAGACAGGGTTATGGAGCAGCAGTCTTTAGACCGCTGCTCTATAACTTGCGTTTCTGGCGAGTGTGAAGAATCGCCAGAAACACGGGCCATCAAGCTCCGTTCGGAGCTTGATAAATGGGCCTCATAGACTTGTGAGTGCAGAACATTTTTTTTACTAGAAATTAAAAAAAAAAAATCTATTAAAAACAAACAAATAAAAAACAAGAAGTTTACAAAGAAGGATAGGCCTAACTTTGGTGAATATAGTCCTTTAACCCCTTAGTGACAACAGCACTTTTCCGTTTTCTGACCGTTTGGAACCAAGGGTATTTTTACATTTCTGCTGTGTTTATGTTTAGGTGTAATTTTCCTCTTACTCATTTACTGTACCCACACATATTATATACCGTTTTTCTTGCCATTAAATGGAATTTCTAAAAATACCATTATTTTCATTATATTTTATAATTTACTATAAAAAAATTATAAAATATGATGAAAAAATGGAGCAAAACACACTTTTTCTAACGTTGACCCCCAAAATCTGTTGCACATCTACAACCACCAAAAAACACCCATGCTAAATAGTTTCTAAATTTTGTCCTGAGTTTAGAAATACCCAATGTTTACATGTTCTTTGCTTTTTATAGGGCAATAAGTACAAGTAGCACTTTGCTATTTCCAAACCATTTTTTTTTCCAAATTAGCGATAGTTACATTGGAACACTGATATCTGTCAGGAATCCCTGAATATTCCTTGACATGTATATATTTTTTTTTAGTAGACAACCCAAAGTATTGATATAGGCCCATTTTAGTATATTTCATGCCACCATTTCACCGCCAAATGAGATCAAAATAAAAAAAAATTGTTCACTTTTTCCCAAACTTTTTCACAAACTTTAGGTTTCTCACTGAAATTTTTTACAAACAACTTGTGCAATTATGGCACAAATGGTTGTAAATGCTTCTCTGGGATCCCCTTTGTTCAGAAATAGCAGACATTTATGGCTGTGGCAATACTTTTTGGTAATTAGAAGGTCGCTAAATGCCGCTGTGCATCACACTTGTATTAGGCCCAGCAGTGAAGGGGTTAATTAGGGAGCTTGTAGGAAGCTTGTAGGGTTAATTTTAGCTTTAGTGTAGTGTAGTAGACAACCCAAAGTATTGATCTAGGCCCATTTTGATATATTTCATGCCACCATTTCACCGCCAAATTCAATTAAATAAAAAAAAATGGTTAACGTTTTCACTAACTTTGGGTTTCTCACTAAAATTATTTACAAACAGCTTGTGCAATTATGGCACAAATGGTTGTAAATGCTTCTCTGTGATCCCCTTTGTTCAAAAATAGCAGATATATTTGGCTTTGGCATTGCTTTTTGGTAATTAGAAGGCCGCTAAGTGCCGCTGCGCACCACACTTGTATTATGCCCAGCAGTGACAGAGTTAATTAGGTAGATTGTAGGGAGCTTGTAGGGTTAATTTTAGCTTTACTGTAGAGATCAGCCTCCCACCTGACACATCCTACACCCTGATCCCTCCCAAACAGCTCTCATCCCTCCCCCACCCCATAATTGTCCCCGCCATCATAAGTACTGGCAGAAAGTCTGCCAGTACTAAAATAAAATGATTTTTGTCATTTTTTTAAATATATATATTCAGCTGTGTAGGATCTCCCCTTAGCCCCCAACCTCATTGATACCCCCCCAAAGAGCTCTCTAACCTTCCCCCCACTAACTATTTTCCACCATTTTGGATACTGGCAGCTCCCACCCACCAATGATCAGCACCATCGATGGCCAATGCAAAGAGGGCAACAGAGTGGCTCTCTCTGGATCGGTATGCCAGAAAAGGTATTGCAGTGATGCCTCAATATCGAGACATCACTGCAATACCTTAAAAGCTGCTGGAAGTAATCAGGGTCTCTTTCAGAGCTTTAAACCCCAGAAGACGTGCCAGGCACGTCCTTGGTCATTAAGTGACATCCAATGGAGGACGTGCCTGGCACGTCCTTGGTCGTTAAGGGGTTAAGGCAGTGTTTGTCAACTCCAGTCCTCAGGACCCTTAAAAGGCCAAATATTCATTATATCTTAACTAGAGCACAGGTTAAATATCAACTGATCAGTAACCATGGTTACAAACCTGCTCTAACCCTTCAGCTGATTATGTCACCTGTGCTCTAGTTAAGATATAATGAAAATCTGGCTTGTTAAGGGTCTTGAGGACTGGAGTTGACAGACACTGCTTTAAGGACTCCTCCTATTGTCTGGAAGACATTGATTTCAGTTAGCTGCAGTCATTTGTATAACATACACTGAAAAGAGCCAATACCAATGTTTTTATATAAATATTTCTCCAGAGCCTACAACTACTGAATGACTACACAATGAAGTACAGCTGTTTTTGGTTGGACAACAAATAAAATGAGATTTTAATGGCAGGAAAGGAGATGGAGGATCTGTTTCAGACACAGTTATTATCATACCCTCTATATGGTTATCACTGTTGCCATTCTTTCAAGTATCACTATATTATCTGTCACATTCATCACACATTATTGACAGTTTATTGCTTTTGTGGCTTTGTTTGTAAGTGCCAAGACAAACACACACTCGTTTTCCATAAGAAACATAATGTTAGGCTTTTAAAACGTTATAACAGTTACGTAACTTGTTAGACCTGATTGTTCATGAATACTGAAAAATGGATTCAAGCAAAACATTCTAGACGCTGCTAATGTTTAAATAATAATTCTATTAAGCCATGCCAAATTATTCATTCTGAAAATAATGATGCATGTGCCTTGTGAGACTGTATATAGATGTCATAGATTGGATTGATATATTGTTGGGACTTGTTCCGTTGACATATTGGCACGCATACAGCTACTTCAACGTTTCTCAGTCCAAGAGTTAAGTGGTGTTTTGTAGCTATGCTGCTTTGAAACATAGTTCATTCACTCTCAGGTTGTGATACCTTTTACTGCACTGCTTTATGTTTACTTTTTTATTTGTAGTTATTTATTTTGCATTTCGTAACTAGGAAAGATCATTTTAACTTTGGTGAAGGTGAAAACTACTTGGTCATGGGCCCCCATTTATTAAACATCAAATGGACAAGGTTATCATTGAACAAGCAATAGCTTGTGCAGCTTTGCTCCCCTGCTCTCTTCCTATTGGTTGTCAATCATCCTAGTCAATCCTGACCAGGATGATTTAACTCCTCCATCTCAAGGGTCTTAAGACTGCAGCTACTTAACTAGCATATGTATATGTATTGTTGTATAAATGTTTTATATGTGTGTACAAATGCATTTATGTATTTACTGTATATGTGTATATATGCATTTATAATAATAATAACTAGTATTTATATAGAGCCTTTCTCCCAGGGGGACTCAAAGTGCTTTTTTCAGTGCTCGCTCTCAGAATTAACCAAATCGGCAGCTGAATAGAAATAGTTGTTATTATTACCCAATTTAATGGTACTAATTTTATCGACCTCGGAAGGATGAAGGGCTAATAAGGGGTTAATAAGTGTAATGTAGGTAGCGACGACATTGGGGGCAGCAGATTAGGGGCTAATAAGTGTAGGTAGGTGGCGGCCATGTTGGGGGCGGCAGATTAGGGGTTAATAAGTGTAATTTAGGTGTCGGCGATGTCGGTGGCGGCAGATTAGGGGTGTTTAGACTCGGGGTTTATGTTAGGGTGTTAGGTGTAAACATAACTTTTCTTTCCCCATAGGAATCAATGGGGCTGACTTACAGAACTTTATGCTCCTTTATTGCAGGTGTTAGGCTTTTTTTTAGCCGGCTCTCCCCACTGATGTCTATGGGGAAATCGTGCATGAGCACGTAAAACCAGCTCAAAGCAGCGCTGGTATTTGTGTGCGGTATGGCGCTCAATGCTACCATATTGCCTGCTAACGCCGGTTTTTGCAAACCTGGAATAGCAGCGTTATTAAAGGTGAGCGGTGGAAATAACTTGTTATTTTGTTTATTACCGAGTCGCTCATAACGCAAAACTCGTAATCTGGCCGTGTGTATTTACTGTAAATATTTCACATTCCAATGTTCTTTACATAGGGGAATATGTTCTAAGTATTTTTAAATAGATTTTCCAATATATATCTGTATAAATCTATACCTATATATAAGGCAGAAATCTTACGCCAGTTAACTGATGTACAAGTATATGACAAACTGAATGGGAACCCCACTGAGAGTGTATGTAGGGAATTACACAAAATTTTGGATAAGGGTTTAGAACATAGTTTACTAACACAAAAAATTTACCAGTTTCTGACACCAACATATCCCCTGATTCCAGTGTTCTATGTTGTACCTAAGGTACATAAACAACTTGTTGATCCACCTGGTAGGCCCATAGTAGCCGGAATAGGCTCTCTCTTAAGCCCCACTGCCCAATTTTTGGATAAAGTCTTAACACCACTTGTTACACAGGGAATATCTTACATTAGAGACACTATACAATTTATTGAAAAAATTGATAATATCGATCACATAGATGACAATGTCATCTTGGCTACTTGGGATGTGACCTCTCTTTACACGGTCATTCCCCATTTGGTGGGAATTGGCTGTGTGGGAGAGGCTTTATCTAAAAGTAATCTGCACAGTGGGGTACAGCAAGAATGACTTATTGAATTGTTGACCTTGGTGTTAACTAATAACTTTTTCTTGTTTGAATATCAATTTTTCATGCAAAAAACAGGAACAGCGATGGGGTCCATTGTAGCCCCATCCTATGCCTGTTTGGTGATGGATGCCATTGAAGAAAGACATGTATACAATGGAATGCCAGATTGCCCCAGTTTATGGTCCACTTTTGCAAATGTGGATATAAAGGAGTTTAAAAACACCATAGAAAAGTTACACCCTACGACGTGTGACTTAGACCCTGCTCCAACTCAGCTCATATCTGGTTGCATTGAAACACTTGCCCCAGCCCTCACAAATAGTGCAGTGTTCACTAAACACAGGAGACTTCCCAGATCCTCTAAAAGAAGCTGTGGTAAAACCACTCTTAAAGAAACCTTTAGACTGCATGACTAATTACAGACCAGTATCCAACCTCCCATTTCTGGGGAAAATAATTGAAAAAGTAGTGGCAAGTGCAACTCAACTGGAAGCCCATCTGTCATGCCTGAACATATTCAATCTTTTCCAGTCAGGCTTCAGATGCCACCACAGCACTGAAACAGCGCTAGTCTGAGTGCTAAATGATCTCCTCATGACAAGAGACAAAGGTGATTACTAGTGATGTCGCGAATAGTTCGCCGACGAATAGTTCCCGGCGAACATAGCTTGTTCGAGTTTGCCACGGCAGGCGAACATATGCGATGTTCGATCCGCCCCCTATTCATCATCATTGAGTAAACTTTGACCCTGTATCTCACAGTCTGCAGACACATTCCAGCCAATCAGCAGCAAACCCTCCCTCCAAGACCCTCCCAGCTCCTGAACAGAAGCCATTTTAGATTCATTCGGAAGCTGCATTGTTAGTGAGAGGAGGGACAGTGTAGCTGCTGGTGATTTAATAGGAAAATTGATAGCTAGTCTAGTGTATTCAGTGTCCACTACAGTCCTGAAGGACTCATCTGATCTCTGCTGTAAGGACAGCACCCCAACAATCCCTTTTTAGGGCTAGAACATTTTTTTTCCTGTGTAATCTAATTGCAGTTGCCTGCCTGCCAAGCCACTTGCCCAGTGCCACCACTCATATCTGGTGTAACAGTAGTGTAAATTTAAAAACAAAAAAAAACTTTTTTGACTGTGAAACATCAGTCTGCTAGTGTAATCTAATTGCAGTTGCCTGCCAGCGTGTGTGCCAGGCCCACTTGCCCAGTGCCACCACTCATATCTGGTGTAACAGTAGTGTAAATTTAAAAAAAAAAAATTTTGACTGTGAAACATCAGTCTGCTAGTGTAATCTAATTGCAGTTGCCTGCCTGCCAGCGTATGTGCCAGGCCCACTTGCCCTGTGCCACCACTCATATATGGTGTAACAGTAGTGTAAATTAAAAAAAAAATTTGACTGTGAAACATCAGTCTGCTAGAGTAATCTAATTGCAGTTGCCTGCCTGCCAGCGTGTGTGCCAGGCTCACAGCGTATACTGTGCCCACTTGCCCAGTGCCACCACTCATATCTGGTGTAACAGTAGTGTAAATTTCAAAACAAAAAACTTTTTGGACTGTGAAACATCAGTCTGCTTTTTTGTGTCAGGCTCACAGCGTATACTGTGCCCACTTGCCCAGTGCCACCACTCATATCTTGTTTAATAGTAGTGTAAGTGTACATTTAAAAACAAAAAAAACTTTTTGGACTGTGAAACATCAGTCTGCTTTTTTGTTTCAGGCTCACAGCTTATACTGGGCCCACTTGCCCAGTGCCACCACTCATATCTTGTTTAATAGCAGTGTAAGTGTACATTTAAAAAAAAAGGCAATCCCCAACCTGTACTCGATTGTGCAAAAGGAAGTAACCTTACCATGGGTCACAGACCGCACGTCTTGCAATTCTCTGTCTGAGAAATTATCTATCTATCAAATCTATCTATTTATCTATCAAATCTATCTATCTATCTATCGTATCTATCAAATGTATCTATTGCATCTATTGATCTATCTATCTAATCTATGTATCTATCTATCTATCAAATCTATCTCGTGGCTGGACCGACTAAGCATCTTTTTCCATCTCCTGGTTCCTAAAATCCATGCCATATACATGTCCCCTGATAGGGGACGTAACAGGGATTAAACTGATAAGAATAGTACTACTTAACACACCACTCATATCTGGTGGCACAGTAGATTGCACCCGCAGTGCCCCAAATTTGAAGTAGAAGGACCGACCAAGCATCTTTTTCCATCTCCCGGTTCCTAAAATCCATGCCATATACACGTCCCCTGATAGGGGACACCGCAGTGGAAGGTACCCGGCCGAAATTTCAATGCACAAAAGGAAATCCCCAACCTGTACTTGATTGTGCAAAAGCAAGTAACCTACCATGGGTCACAGACCGCAAGTCTTGTAATTCTCTGTCTGGGAAATTATCTATCTATCAAATCTATCTATTTATCTATCAAATCTATCTATCTATCGTATCTATCAAATGTATCTATTGCATCTATTGATCTATCTATCTAATCTATGTATCTATCTATCTATCTATCTATCTATCAAATCTATCTATCTCGTGGCCGAACCGACCAAGCCTCTTTTTCCATCTCCTGGTTCCTAAAATCCATGCCATATACACGTCCCCTGATAGGGGACGTAACAGGGATTAAACTGATAAGAATAGTACTACTTAACACACCACTCATATCTGGTGGCACAGTAGATTGCACGCGCAGTGCCCCAAATTTGAAGTAGAAGGACCGACCAAGCATCTTTTTCCATCTCCCGGTTCCTAAAATCCATGCCATATACACGTCCCCTGATAGGGGACACCGCAGTGGAAGGTACCCGGCCGAAATTTCAATGCACAAAAGGAAATCCCCAACCTGTACTTGATTGTGCAAAAGCAAGTAACCTACCATGGGTCACAGACCGCAAGTCTTGTAATTCTCTGTCTGGGAAATTATCTATCTATCTATCAAATCTATCTATTTATCTATCAAATCTATCTATCTATCTATCGTATCTATCAAATGTATCTATTGCATCTATTGATCTATCTATCTAATCTATGTATCTATCTATCTATCTATCTATCTATCTATCTATCTATCTATCTATCTATCTATCAAATCTATCTATCTCGTGGCCGAACCGACCAAGCCTCTTTTTCCTTCTCCTGGTTCCTAAAATCCATGCCATATACACGTCCCCTGATAGGGGACGTAACAGGGATTAAACTGATAAGAATAGTACTACTTAACACACCACTCATATCTGGTGGCACAGTAGATTGCACGCGCAGTGCCCCAAATTTGAAGTAGAAGGACCGACCAAGCATCTTTTTCCATCTCCCGGTTCCTAAAATCCATGCCATATACACGTCCCCTGATAGGGGACACCGCAGTGGAAGGTACCCGGCCTAAATTTCAATGCACAAAAGGCAATCCCCAACCTGTACTTGATTGTGCAAAAGGAAGTAACCTTACCATGGGTCCCAGACGGCACGTCTTGTAATTCTCTGTCTGGGAAATGATCTATCTATCAAATCTATCTATTTATCTATCAAATCTATCTATTGTATCTATCAAATGTATCTATTGCATCTATTGATCTATCTATCTAATCTATGAATCTATCTATCTATCTATCTATCAAATCTATCTATCTTGTGTCCGGACTGACCAAGCATCTTTTTCCATCTCCCGGTTCCTAAAATCCATGCAATATACACGTCCCCTGATCAGGGACGTAACAGGGATTAAACTGATAAGAATAGTACTACTTAACACACCACTTATATCTGGTGGCACAGTAGATTGCACGCGCAGTGCCCCAAATTTGAAGTAGGAGGACCGACCAAGCATCTTTTTCCATCTCCCGGTTCCTAAAATCCATGCCATATACACATCCCCTGATAGGGGATGTAACAGGGATTAAAATGATAAGAATAGTACTACTTAACACACCACTCATATCTGGTGGCACAGCAGATTGCACGCGCAGTGTCCCAAATTTGAAGTAGGAGGACCGACCAAGCATCTTTTTCCATCTCCCGGTTCCTAAAATCCATGCCATATACAGGTCCCCTGGCGCCGCAACTGCCTCTGGGAACCTTACCATGGGTCCCAGATCGCACGTCTTGTAATTCTCTGTCTGGAAAATGATCTATCTATCAAATCTATCTATATCGTGGCTGGACTGTTATCTGACATCCACTTGTGTTTCATCCAAATGTCCGTCGGCCAAATGTCTGTCGGCCAAATGTCCGTCTGCCAAATGTCCGTCTGCTAAAAGTCCGGCCACGATTGCACGTGCAGTGCCCCAAATTTGAAGTAGGAGGACCGACCAAGCATCTTTTTCCATTTCCCGGTTCCTAAAATCGATGCCATATACATGTCCCCTGATAGGGGACGTAACAGGGATTAAACTGATAGGAATAGTACTACTTAACACACCTTATAATAATGCAGAGAGAGGAGTCTGAAGAAGATAAGTCAGAGGAGGAAGGTGGCTTTGAGGAGGTGGAAGACCAAACACAGCAGGCGTCCCAGGGGGCTTGTTGTCACCTTTCGGGGGCCCTTTGTGTTGTACGTGGCTGCGTGGAGGAAGAGACCTTCAATGACATCAGTGAGGACAAGGAATGGGACATGGCTAGCTTGGTATCCAACCTTGTGCAAATGGGGAGTTTGCGGTGGTGCAAATGGACTGTTTGTGGTTGTTTGCGGTGCGTTAAACGGGGAGTTTGGTCTGTCACTGGGAAGCGGGCATAACCCTTACACTACCTGATCGATACAACATCATACCTGATGTTTTAAAGCACGTTATTCCAAACAATTTAGGAATGTTAGGTGATTTCTGCCCTTTATGGATTAAAACCAGACTCTGCATCAACTATGTAATTTTCCGTGGGAGTTTTGCCATGGATCCCCCTCCGGCATGCCACAGTCCAAGTGTTAGTATGCTTGAAACAACTTTTCCATCACTATTGTGGCCAGAAAGAGTACCTGTGGGTTTTTTTTTTTTTTTAATATACTTTTTATTCACTTTTAGTTAAATTTGCAACATAAACAATAATCACCAATCCTCAGCAAAAATACATATACAAAAAACAAGGAAAAGAAGAGGTCTCATGTTATAGAACTTGAGGATGGAATGTGAATAAGTGGCTTGTAAACAAAGTATAACATAATAGAATTCAAACATTTTTCTTTCTTTTTTTTTATTTTTTAGAGTACACAAATAATTAAAGCCATCAATTTTCTAAACAGGATTTCAGTTCGACCGTTGTCTATTCAGCATCTACGGGGAAAGGGGATGGGGAAGGGCACCACAGAGAAGAAAAAAAAAAAAGGGCTGGGGGGCCTTTTTTTTCCAACGCCCTAGTAAAACTGTCTCTGAGTTTCTAAGGGGGTATATTAGATTATCTATTTCTTTCTGGAAAAAGAGAGTTATTTCTCTTTCGGAAGTCAGAGTTATATCCAACTGCTCAATAACGCATTGCTTTTTCATGTAATTTTTAACTTCTGATATACTCGGAGTTGAGGTATCTCGCCATTTATTAAGGATTAAATTCCTTGCGGCCAAAATTGTCATATTTATTATTTTTTTAGAGTTATGAGTGGAAGGGGATTCAACAAAGAAGACTACTTCTGCCAAGGAGAGAGAGAAGGCAATTTTAACGCCCTAGTAAGCCAAAATTCTAACTTCCGCCAGAACTGCGTTAATTGAGGACAGGTCCAGATCATATGGACTAAGTCCGCCGCTGGGAGCGAACATTTTGGGCACACATTAAAGTTGAAATTATGCCATTTGAATCCTTTGAGCGGAGTGTAATAGGTTCTAAATAGTAACTTGATGTGTGATTCCCTCCAGCTAGCAGATAAGGTAGTTTGTGTTATCGTAACTATAGACTTTTCTGGTTGGGCCCGATGTCTAAGTCTTGAGACAATAAATTCCATTTTTGCATTATGTAATCTAGATTAAATTCACCTTTCTTGCTGACCAACAGGTCATACCAGGTTGAAATGGAGAATAGGTTGTTTTTAACAAGGATAGGCCAACTATCTAGTTTCCCCCAAGACCAAGACCAACCATATTTGTTGATAAGTGAAGAAAGATAATGCCTAGCCTGTAAGTACGCGAAGAAATCTTTATTGCTTAGTTTGAATTCCTGTTTTAAGGTCTCAAAGGTTTTAATTAGACGAGCCTCTTGGTTTATAAATTGTGTGAGGTAAGTCAGTCCGAGGCTATTCCATTTCTGGAAGACCTGCGATTGGGTACCTCTTTGGAATTCCGGATTGCCACATAATCCTTGAAATTTCGGGATGGATAGATCTATGCCTAATTTATATCCTAGTTTTCTCCAAGCTTGTAATATTGTGTATATATAACTAAGGCATTTCACTTCCTTAGGAATCAGATGCAAAGGGCAATGAATTAAGGCTGTGGGATTATATGGATATAATATATTTATTTCAAGAGTATTATTCGTGAAGTAATTCTTATTTAATAGCCAATCTAATACAGTTCGTGCTAGAAAGACCAAGCTGTAGCTGCTGAGATCTGGTAGAGCCATGCCACCATACCTCCTAGGCAGATGTAATCTAGTAATCAAAATTCGGGAGATCTGACCTCGTTAAAAGGTAAATCAGTCATAGATATCTCACTTTTCCTAATCCACATTAATTCTGATTTGGCAAGATTAATTTTGTATCCCGTAAAGGCTCCAAAAGAATTTGTGATCGAGAGTAATTTGGGGATGTTAAATCTAGTATTTGAGACGTAGACCAGTACGTCATCGGCATACAAAGCAATTTTTTGTTCCACTGACCCTATCTTTATGCCTTGAAGATCTTTTCTTATTTTGAGGGCAAGAGGCTCAATAGCTAGGTCAAACAACAAAGGAGATAAGGGGCAGCCTTGTTTGGTGCCCCTTTGAAGTTTAATTGGACCAGATTCTAGCTGATTAATAGAAAGTTTGGTTGATGAGTTTTCACAAAGACTTTTAATAAAGTATACAAAGTTATCCTTAAATCCAAAAGATAGCAGGGAAGACAGAATATGTCCACTTGGTCTTGAGATGGTATTTTCTCAGAGTTGTTGAAGTAATCAAGGATCAGAAAGAGTTCTCTGATTTTAGCTGTTAAGTTGCGTTTATTTAGAAACCCCGCCTGGTCCTCGTTAATGAGAGGCCCAATCTCGCTCTGTAATCTTTTAGCTAGGATCGAGGTCAATAGTTTGTAATCGGAGTTAAGTAATGCTATGGGCTGATAGGTCTCCTTTTTTAGAGGGTCTTTACCTTGTTTTAAGATTAGTGACGTAGTAGAGGCAGAGAAAGATGTAGAAATGGGATTCTTCTCTATGTAAAAGTAATTAAAGAGTGTCTTCAAATGGGGAGTGACAATCGGTGCCAACATCTTATAAAACTCATTAGGCAATGAGTCCGGCCCAGGAGCTTTGTCTGACAGCAGTTCCTTAATGGTTTGAAGGATCTCTTGATCCGATATGGGGGCATTAATTTTATTTACTGCGTCTTCACCAAGTACTGGATGGTCCAGGCCTTCCCAGAAAACTCTTGAAGCTACCAAGTCGGACTCCTTAAAGGAGTAAATCCCTTTATAATAATCTGAAAAAGTTTCTAGTATTTCTTTCGGGTCATTGATCAGAGTCAGATTCTAAAAGTGAGTCGATTGGGGAATTCCCTTGTATATTCTTATATAATTTGGCCAGAAATTTACCGGCTTTGTCCCCATGGCGATAGAACTTTGCTTTAGATTTTAAGTCAGCTTGCACCGTATTATGGGTCAATAACGTATCTCTCTATCCCTTGGCAGCAGAATATCGTCTCCAATTTAAAGGGGTGGGATGAGTTAAGTATCTATTATAAGAATTGGTCAAGGCTTTCAGTGCTTGATTTTCTCTAAGACTAGTTTTTTTTTTGAGCTTGACCATGTATGCAATGATCTCCCCCCTCATTACAGCTTTGCCCGCTTCCCATAGAGAGTTTGGGTTATTGACTGAACCCAAATTTAAAGAGAGAAATTCGTTCATTTTATTCATTAGCCAATTTTTAAACTTTAAATTATTTGATAAAAATTTTGGGAAGAAGAACCGCCGTGAAGAATACATTTTACCATGAATTGGGATCTCTAATAAGATTGGAGCATGATCTGAGATGGTTATTAGTGCAATCTTAGTGGTGGAACTTATTTTTATTACTTTATCACTAACTAAGAATAAATCTATTCTTGAAAAGGAATTAGCGTTTCTGGCCTTACATGTAAATTCTCTTTGATCTGGATGTTGTATTCTCCATATATCTTTAAGAGCCAAATTACTCTCTAAAGTTCTAAACATTCTAGCCTCTAACTTGTCTCTCTTAGATTGCAAGCAAAGTTAGAATCAAAATTATTGGGGGCATAAATGTTACAAAATATATAGACAAGATTTGCCAATTAATTTTCAAAATTAGGATTCTACTGTTTGAGTCAGAGTATTTCGATAATATTTCGTAAGTTAACCTCTTCCCCAGTAAGATAGCAACTCTCCTCTTCCTACCAATGCTAGGTACATAAAATACCTCTTTCACCCAGGAAGTTTTCAATTTAACTGATTCTTCCGCATTAAGATGAGTCTCTTGTATAAAGGATATATCGGAGTTATATTTCCTCAGTTGCGAGACTATTGCCTTGCGCTTTATTGGAGAGATACCCCCGACATTCCAGGACGTTAGAGTCAATTTTCCTTTTTTTAGACGTTACTTTAAAAAAAAAAAATTTAAAAAGGGAAAAAAATATACTGCCCCCCCATCCCCGTCCCCAGAAGAATAATTCTACTTAAAACTTAGTACAAAAAAAGAAAACAGATGAAACTATAGAGCCATTCACTTTTGCTTATCAGAAATGTGATTGAGTACATTTAAATTATCAAGAATCCTGTTATCCTATTTAGCAACTTTTTCCGTATAAAACTTTTCTGCCTCTGCAGCGGTCTCAAAAAAATATGAGTGGCCCTGAAATTCTATTTTAAGTTTAGCCGGATATAGTACAGTGGCGAAAATATCCTCTTTAATTAATCTGCCGCATATTGGGGTGAGTTTTCTTTTCAGAGAGGTGGCATATGCGAAATCTTGAAAGATTGATATTTTATACCCCTCCAAAAGCACAGGCAAATTCTTACGGGATAATTGCATGATTTTAAGCTTATCTTGGTAGCTCAAGTATCGTACAATTATAGGTCTGGGCCTAGTTTTATTTCCTTCTACATCCCTAAGTCTCCCTATTCTATGGGCTCTCTCTATTATTAAGGGTAGCAGTTCTTGTGGAAAGTTTAGCAGTTTGGGGAAAGATTCAGCTGCAAATTTCTGAAGATCTAAATAATCTGAAGTTTCAGGGACCCCAATTATCCTGACATTATTCCTTCTTGATCGATTTTCTAGATCTTCGATCTTGTTCTGTAATTCTCTAATGGAACTAGTATTTGCCTGTATTTTGGTGCTTTGGACTGATGTGAGATCTTCAAGATCGGAGACTCTTTGCTCCGCTTCTTCGATTCTCATCGTAAATTGCTTAACCTCATTAGATAGCGAATTTAGGTCTTGTTTTATTTCTATCCTGAGTGACTCAAATTTCGGGTTTAAGGCTTCTAAGATACTATTCACTAGCCCTTGCGAGTCTGTACCCACGCTGATCCTTCTGGCAGAGCTAGGTTCAGGGTGCAGTTCAACTAAGGTTTCTGGCGGAGCTTTGTTCTTCCTTTCCCTGGCTCTGGAAGCCATGGCCGGCGGAGTGCTTTTGTGAGTGGTTGGTGAATTCAAAAATCTATCCATAAATGAGTGTGGCTAAGAAGAAAAGTGAGGAAAAAAGGAAAAAAGGGAAGGGAAGGAGGAATGGGGGAGAGAGAACAAAATAATCAATCCCTCCTCCTCCCTCTCCTTCCCTCCCTCCTGGGGGGAAAAAGATGTGCTGTGTCTTAAAGTGATAAAATCCCAGTGAACTCAAGTGAATAGGTGCCTAAGCGGGGGGAAAAAAAAAGGGGGGGGGGGGGGGGAAGGAAAGAAGTGAAGGGTCCGGGAAAAATATAGGATATCTATCTATCTCGTGGCTGGACTGTTATCTGACATCCACTTGTGTTTCATACAAATGTCCGTCGGCCAAATGTCTGTCGGCCAAATGTCCGTCTGCCAAATGTCCGTCGGCTAAAAGTCCGGCCACGATTGCAAGTGCAGTGCAATTTGAAGTAGGAGGACCGACCAAGCATCTTTTTCCATCTCCCGGTTCCTAAAATCGATGCCATATACATGTCCCCTGATAGGGGACGTAACAGGGATTAAACTGATAGGAATAGTACTACTTAACACACCTTATAATAACGCAGAGAGAGGAGTCTGAAGAAGAGAAGTCAGAGGAGGAAGGTGGCTTTGAGGAGGTGGAAGACCAAACACAGCAGGCGTCCCAGGGGGCTTGTTGTCACCTTTCGGGGGCCCTTGGTGTTGTACGTGGCTGCGTGGAGGAAGAGACCTTCAATGACATCAGTGAGGACAAGGAACGGGACATGGCTAGCTTGGTATCCAACCTTGTGCAAATGGGGAGTTTGCGGTTGTGCAAATGGACTGTTTGTGGTTGTTTGCGGTGCGTTAAACGGGGAGTTTGGTCTGTCACTGGGAAGCGGGCATAACCCTTACACTACCTGATCGATACAACATCATACCTGATGTTTTAAAGCACGTTATTCCAAACAATTTAGGAATGTTAGGTGATTTCTGCCCTTTATGGATTAAAACCAGACTCTGCATCAACTATGTAATTTTCCGTGGGAGTTTTGCCATGGATCCCCCTCCGGCATGCCACAGTCCAGGTGTTAGTACCCTTGAAACAACTTTTCCATCACTATTGTGGCCAGAAAGAGTACCTGTGGGTTTTAAACTTCGCCTGCCTATTGAAGTCAATGGCGGTTTGCCCGGTTCGCCCGTTCGCGAACATTTGCTGACGTTGGCGTTTGCTGTTCGCGAACGGAAAATTTTAAGTTTGCGACTGTCAGAGTATTTCAGTTATGCTGCTTTTCCTTTAAGGTGTACTAACCAATCACAGGTACACACTCCCTTTATCACACCTGCTCACACCCCCAAGCTTTGCTTAATAATTTGTAAAACTCCCTGAGAGACATACTTGTTCCTGAGCTAACTACCAATTTAACTATACTTTAAACAACCTAAGGATTTCAAAGTACTATTCAACTATTTCTATCTGTGTGAGCAAACCTAATCTAATCCTTTCAGAGTGTTTATTTATATTTCAGACTGATTCAGCCTTTCTGTTTCATCTCTCCCTGAACCGGATGCCTGCAGTTTTCACAGACTTCCAGCTGCACTCAGCTAATCAGACTGCAGCCTGTTCCACATTTTCACAGACTGATTTACCTAACTAAGGAGTGTAATATCCAATCTCATCAAAGGTAACTCTCAAACCTTGTTCCATAATTGTTTCAGCTTTAATATTGTCAGAAATCCTTCTGAGCTCTGGATAAGTGATTGTGGTGACATCACACTCCAAACACCGCGCCTCTCTCCCTCAACACAGTATCTCATCTCTGCATGTCAGCTGCAGCTTCAACTGAAGGGAGACAAGCATAACTGAAGGGAGACAAGCATATCTGATCTGGTTAGTTAACTAAAGTATAAGATTTCTATGTCTAATGACTGTATGACTACTACTTGCATTTATTCCTGAACTACAAAGTACCTTGCTAACTTACTAATTTCCTGTGCTGTTTGTATCTGACTGTTAGCTAAACAGTTCAGAATCCTACCAATATTAAAAGGCTTAATTTACACCAAATCAACCTGGTGTCACTTCACATAGTGTTCACTTTCTGATTTGGTGTTACAAAACACAATTTTATTGTCTTTAAATTTAACAGTTACTCAAGTTAATACTGTTAATGTTACAGCGACATCACTAGTGATTACTCCATCGTAATCCTCCTGGATCTCTCAGCTGCATTTGACACCATTGACCATAGGATTCTGATAGAGCGCTTGCAGCACATCTGTGGTCTACGAGTCACAGTCCTTAACTGGTTTAAATCTTTCCTCGCTGGTAGATCACAGAGAGTAATATAAGGATCAATTCATCAGCACTGACAGAACTGGCCTGCGGAGTTCCACAAGGGTCCATCCTGTCTTCCATACTATTCGTAATTTACTTACTACCACTGAGGGACATCATTAACCGACATGGCCTAAGGTATCATTGTTACACTGATGACACAAAACTCTATTTCTTCTTTTTTCCCAGATACTACAGACCCAGCATGCCGCATAAACAGTTGCTTAACAGACCTCATAGAATGGATGAATGCTAGCTGTCTCAAAGTGAACTCAGGTAAAACAGAGACACTCTTGGTGAAGGGACCCCGGGCATCAAAAATATCCCATGATCACCCAACTGGCCTGGAGCTTGGAGGCTCTGAACTCGTTAGTTCAGCAAATGTACGAAACCTAGGAGTGCTGATTGATGCTGAACAATATTTTAAACAGCAGATTTCCTCTGTAATAAAATCTGCCTACTTTCATCTGAAAAACATAGCCAGGATACAACACTTAATTTCATCGGATTATATGCCAACATTAATCCATGTATTTGTATCCTCTGGGCTAGATTACAGCAATGCACTTTATGTGGACCTCCCAAAAAAAGAACTTCATTGCCTTCAGACGGTACAAAACGCAGCAGCCAGACTACTGACCAATGAAACTCGCTCCTGCCACATAACACCTGTTCTCCACTCCCTGGATTGGCTTCCAATTAAATGGCAAACATATTTTAAAATTGGCCTGCTGACCTACAAAGCCTTAAACAACCAAGGCCCACAGTACCTGAAAGAGCTCCTAAAACCCTACATCTCATCATGCTCACTTAGGTCAGCCAAAACATCCCTCCTCTCAGTGCCAAGAATAAGGACAAACTCAGGCTCCAGAGCATTCGGCCACGCTGCCCCTACTTTCTGGAACTCTTAACCATGCGCAATCAGAGTGGCACCGTCCTTACAGACTTTTAAAAAATAGCTAAAGACCCACCTCTTCCAACAGGCATTCAGTCTGCTTATCTGACCTTTAGAAACTCCTAACTTGTATGTCTTTATGTTTGAGTCTTGCAGGGAGAAAAGCGCTATATACATTGCAAATTATTATATAGTTATTATTTGCTGTTGCTATCTGATAAGTTGTTTCATTATGCATAAATAAACATTTTATGTAAAAAATATCATGGTGTTTACTGTCCTTTTAAAGAGTATTATTATTATTATTATCGGTTATTTGTAGAGCGCCAACAGATTCCGCATCAAATAAACTTATATTCATTGTCACTATATCTCCTAAGGAAGGCAATATTTCATGAAATAGGTTGAGCATTTTTTCCTTATCTCTTTTTCTTTACAATTTAAAAGGACATGCTAATCAACAAATATTCATGTATGCTTCATGCAGCTGTGAGAAAGAAAAAGTTTTAATACATATACATCTGATCTCCAGGGCTACCCTTAGCATTTGAAGGGCCCAGGGAAAGACACATTTGTGCCCCCCCAACACAGCCTCCTTAACCCCACCCCCTGTAAACTCCACCCATGTATACCCTGCCCCCTATATAACCCACACCTGTCCATATTTTTTCTCTTTACAGTAGAAATAAAAGCCAGAAAAATAAAATAAGCATTTAAAAGTATAATTTTATAATAATTACATCCTTTTATTTTACGTGTATAATGCTAACTTTCATACATAAAAACTTCCATATGATAAGTTGCTTTAAAGTGGCAGGCTTAGATATGGATATATAACTATTGTCCCCTTCTGATAGGCAAGATACCAAAATTAGGGCCCTGCCCTTCACCCACTTGGCACACACACTTTGGGCTGCAATCTGAATACAATGGCAAAGGCCCGCCCTTATACCTTGGCTCTGGAATGGGTGTGCTCTTTGTTTAAATGTTATGTTTCTTGTAGTCAACTACATGAATAAAATGTTCAGGTGAAAAAAAAGACAGGTTTACCACTTTACTTTATAAAGTAGTATTTTTTTTGTTTGCTTCTTCTTGTTTTTTTTAATGGATACCCCACTGGTGGGAAAAAAAATATTTTTCTTGTCAGGAAGGATTTTTCTTGTTTGAAGGTTGGTTGTTGTCAGCCAGTGCAATTCTGGGAGTTTTCCCTGTCAACCAATTAACAAGTAGATATTAGTTGTACACAAAGACACATTACCTATTTCAATTCAAATTTTAGTTTGTAACAGATTTTAATGCACTTTTTTAAACAAAAAGATACATAATAAAAAACACTTTGGGGCATATTTATCAAGGTCTGGCGGACCTGATCCGACACTGCGGATCAGTTCCGCCAGACCTCGCTGAATACGGCGAGCAATACGCTCGCCGTATTCAGCATTGCACCAGCAGCTCAAAGAGCTGCTGGTGCAACGCCGCCCCCTGCAGACTCGCGGCCAGCAGGGGGTGTCAATCAACCCGATCGTACTCGATCGGGTTGTATTGTGGCGATGTGTGTCCACCTGCTCAGAGCAGGCGGACAGGTTATGGAGCAGCAGTCTTTGTGACCGCTGCTTCATAACTGCTGTTTCTGGTGAGTCTGAAGACTCGCCAGAAACAGGGGCCATCAAGCTTGTTAAATAGAGCCTTTTAACTCATCAGAAAGAGGTTCAACATCTCAGAAGAGTTAATTCCTTTCCTCTCTTAAACAGGACAGAACCAGCCAATCAGGAGCATCATACAACCATAGCTGCTAAATAGATCCCATGTTCTGCTCATGAGCGTCAAGTTTAACTATGTGTTTAACCCTTTCCAGAGATTACCCACATCATTGCCAAAAATAATTTGTTGAAAAATAAATAAAAAAATGAGAGCAAATATAAAAAACAAACAAACAAACAGGATTTAATTAAGGTTGTATTGTTACCACATTCCCTGCCAGTCTATCAATAATTTCCATCTCATGTAACATTATTGGGGAATAAAAAGAGTATATGGGGAAAGAATTCAGGTTATTAAACGGTCATTAAACTTGTTGTTTATATAAGCACTTTATCTAATCAATTAGACTCTGCATTGCAAAAAAAATCTGCACACCAAATAAGGGCCAGTAGCGTGCTTACAGTTACGCACAAGCAATATCAGGTTTATTGTGGCTGTTTGCGCGCGTCGTACAAGTTGAAGGTAATTGTTTTGGTCCATTAGTTTTTATGGGGGAATACGTTAACGCGGTTGCAATTTCTAGCTTTGGCTTTTTGTGCACATCGGGTTAGCACACGAGTGAAAACATTTTACTTTCAACTTGTAATACGAGCGCTACCCAACGCGTGCAAAATGCTTACTTCTAGCCGAGTTAGTGTGAGAGCAGGAGCATTAAATACTGCTCCACTTTTAATTTGGCCCTAAATATTTTATATGCATTTAAAACCGTCCTTTTATTGTTAAAATGTAAAGGGTTTTTCTACTAGAGAATCACCCTTGAAAAGCCTCTTGTATTGTTCATGGTGTAGCATGTTACAGGGTCACATCTGTGAAGAATGCACTATGTACTTTAGGGACAGTGACGAAAGCAGAAGTAGACTGCAATAAAAGCAGGCCAAAACAAGAAAAGTATATTGCATATGTTTTACTATGTTTAATGAAATGTTTTATGTAAAATGTAATTTTGAAATTATTTTGAGAGGGAAGGGCATGAGCACTTCTAGGTGCAGTGCAAAAAATGTCCTTGTTTGAATGTTTATATTTATTAATAAAAATGTGTCCTTAGAAGATCAGATAGAACAGCATCACTAATAATGAACGTTTATGGTAATATTAGTGGCTTTGTCAGATTAGCCCTGGATGACTGATGTCTTGCACAACACCACTACAGTAACAGTGCGCACATGGGCCTCATAGAAATGATTAATTCTTCAATGGATTTCTAAACCAAGCTTAGGTTATTATATATATATATATATATATATATATATATATATATATATATATATATATATATATATATATATATATATATATCACATAAAGCCATCCAGAAATGCCATGTCTTCCTTTAGAAGCTGTATATTGTGCAAAGATGAATTACTTGAAAATGTCTTCTGCATTGTATATATGTTTATTTATGAAAGTAAGACAGTCTTCAGTCTCCTAATCCAGCCCTGGGTGCACAATATGGTCTGTGTGATTTCTACTATTTATCTATTTTACAGCTGTAAGCAATGGGATGGACTGATGACTTAAAGTACCAGCCGTCTGCATCTCTCCAGGAACTCTCCATGTGTCCCGCTAAGCAAGCCTGGCAGTTAGGGATGGGCGAATGTTTCTAAAAATTTGAAATTTAAAACAAATTTTGATACATTTGTTCGTTCGAATCAAATTTCGAATGTTTATATAACATTCTAACATTCTATTTTCGAATTTTTGTTTTAGAATTTTTCAATAAAATTCGAAAATATTCGTTCGAATAATAGAATGTTTAGCTATGTATTCATTCAATTTCGAAATGTAATATTCAAATTCGAATGTGACATTCGAATTCGAATGTGACATTCGAATTTGAAATAGTATTTCTAGTCTAATACTGTGTTTTAAATGTGATATTCGATTTGAATGTGATATTAGATTCGAATGTAACATTCGAATTTGAAATAGTATTTCTAGTCTACAATTGTGTTTTATAAATGTAATATTCGAATTTGAATGTGACATTCGAAAACTGTAAATAACATTCGAAAATTGAATTTTTAAGAATAATCGTTCTTATCAACATTCTATTATGTAAATCGAATTTCTACTAGAACATTCGTTCTAACATTCGAATTTGGATATAAACACATTTGCCCATCCCTACTGGCAATGCAACACCAACCTGAAAGTGCAAGGCCTCGGTCTGGTACCATGCTTGTTCCACTTAATAGTTGGGCCCTCTGAGCAGATATCACTCAGCTACTCTTTTTTACTTCCATTTGCATGAAAAATAAATGAACAGCCAAACAGCATCAGTGCTGAGTTCACTTTGCTGTACTGTATGACTTCACCATAATCTTGTGTAATTTCTTCATAGTCTTGCAAGATTTTCTAGTAAACTTCTTTAAACTGAGGAGGGAAATCAAACACTTGGGGGCCGATTTATCATTTGTTGAACGGACATGATACACTGTAGTGGATCATGTCTGCTAGGGATGGGCGAAGGTGTTTATATTCAAATTTGAATATTAGAACGAATGTTATTGTAGAAATTCGATTTACATAATAGAATGTTGATAAGAGCAAATATTCTTAAAAATTCTGTTATCGAATGTTATTTACAGTTTTCCAATGTCACTTTCGAATTCGAATATGACATTCGAATTTGTATGTGACATTCGAATTTGAATATTACATTTATAAAACACATTCGTAGACTAGAAATACTATTTCAAATTTGAATGTCTCATTCAAATTCGAATGTCACATTCAAATTTGAATATCACATTCAAATTCGAATATTACATTTTTAAAACACAGTATTAGACTAGAAATACTATTTTGAATTTGAATGTTACATTCAAATTTGAATGTAGCATTAGAATATTACATTTATTAAACACAGTTGTAGATTAGAAATAATATTTCGAAGACAGATTTTGGATAATGGAATAGTATCTAGATTAGTTTATTTGCCTACAACATAGGACAGTCAGTCAGTTATTTTGTTTCCGTTTGCAGCTAACTCTATCATTTTATATATATGTTCTGTTATCTGTTGAAAGTTAGTAAGTTTTTTTTTTCTTCTTTTTTCTTTCTTTTTCTCCTCCCTGTTGCACTCTAAAATTTATATATAGCAATGTAAAAAAATGATATGCCCAACTCGTCGGTGTTGTACATGATGTTTAAGCTATTATGTCTTACTGTTTATTTTATATGTCGAAGTTGCTATTCCCATTCAGGGAGCTCAGGCTGCCTACTATATGTGCTCCTGGGTAAGGGAATTTTCACACAGTTGGAACAACTTATTAACACTGGTTTCCCATTTTACTCCAAATGCCACTGAGCTGTGTACCATTGGGCACAGTATAGGTATTGCCTTATCTTAGCCCAATAGCTCGGATAGATTTCTGCAGCTAGAAGAGGCACAACAAGCTACTAAACTGACATACTAATTCACACCACCAGAATATATACCCACAAATAATTTATCTCTATGGAATCTCCCATAACATTTCAATCCAACATAAACTGGTGCTAACAATATTGAGTTGGTACAAGGAGTTTGAATTCTCCCATTGAATATGCACGTACCTTATACAATACCCTTTAATATACCTAGTTCCTGCTAGACATCACTTAAAAGCAGGGTCTTATTTAATGTTGAATGGCTACTTAACCCCAGTCCAATAGCGTCCATAACTATGAATATCCCTCTAAAGCCATTGCGCTGGTGTTGGCTAGTGACGGACTCTTTTTTTCTCCTGTGCCTAGTGGTGCATGGTCTGTACTGGTACCATGTTAAGTTACTTTGCTAGTTTCATAAGTGCTACTATTATGTCAGTTGAAACTGTTAATTTGTTCATATATATGTTTAAAAGTATGTTGCTTACTCAGCTTGATATGTAGTTTGGAGTTTTATATATTTAGTAATATTCTCCTTCATACTTAGCTCCATATAAGAGCATATCACATATACTAACTAAGAGAGATCATACATTTTATCACTTGGCAGACACATGTAACTGGCTAGAGCTGCCACTATATGGGAGGATACTGCTAGTACATTATATCTTTAGAGGGATCGCAATGCTTGTACCCTTAAAATGTTAGACAAGACATACACCTAACCTTTCCTCTCCAACCCACTATTGGTTTTGTTACCACTCCTCAGGGCTTTACTAGGGATAATATTCATAAGGCTGTTTTTACTGGATGACCCCCACTGCTACTCAAGGGACTGACCTGACCCTCCCATATGCTACTATATGTATTAAGGCAAATAGACATAAGAGCTCAGTATAGTACTATGCATTATCTTGTCTTAATCTTCATAGGATTTACTTGGTCAGATAGACATACTCCCCCTATCTGCAAGAAGTTGGGCTCTAGAATGAAGCTATAAGTGGTGTGATCTGCCATGACAGCAGTATACAGTACTATATATGCCATCTTTCACTGTAGCAGATAATTCCTTATATTTATCATACCTAACATTCACAGTGATATGCTGCTGGGTCTGCGGCCGGGACCCCAGAGTTTTATCACCTATCATATATGGCTTAATGTTAGACACCATCAACAGTGAAATGTTTCAGTTGCTGCACATCATATAGAGCATTACTCACAATACCTAATTGATGCTAGAACCCCACTATCATATCTAGGGCTCTTTTACCCCCATCACACGTAA
This sequence comes from Bombina bombina, assembly GCF_027579735.1. Taxonomy (NCBI): domain Eukaryota; kingdom Metazoa; phylum Chordata; class Amphibia; order Anura; family Bombinatoridae; genus Bombina; species Bombina bombina. The sequence continues at coordinate 1,066,883,620 of NC_069499.1, forward strand.
TAGATAAGTCCTATTATATTGTTTATGATACCTTGAACTGGCCGCCCTGTCCCTCCTTTTTACTCATATAAACAGTAAATCACCCCTCCTGGAGCCCACTTCTCTAGCCATATAACATGACCTTCATTTATTCCCTCCACTTTACCACTCTGGCATTCTAAATAGCTCTGCCCCCAATTCCCTCCCTTACTTTATTCAGAGTGGCTTTTGCCCGCTGAACTTCCCCTCCCTCTCCCTTGTATATTTTGGTCCAAGGGCGACCAAAACAAAATAGCTAATCCCCTCTTGCCCCAATCTTATTAGAATAGATCATCTCGTGAAAGCTCTTTATGGCAATGTGGGGACCATTTTTCCTATTTATATAATACAAATCCGAGGTTTCATTATATCTTGAACAAACTTCTTATTGACATACTAGTTAACCATGTTCTGGAATATCACTTCCATTTACTGGCTTTATGTTGTAGATTTCTTCATTTCCACACAGGCAGTTGGAATACTAGACATAGCTGTATACTTCATGGTTATAGTTCTTACATCCCTCCAGTAACGTACAGAATCTATGTCCATAGCCTTTACCTCTCAGCTCCTCTGCTATGTTTATGTCCTAATAATGTATTATTACTATGTTATTATTGTTTATGGATGAATCTTGTTTGTAAAATTTCTCACAACCTCAATAAAAACTCATATTTATAAAAATATGAAAAAAAAAAAAGAAATACTATTTTGAATTTGAATGTTATATTCGAATTCGAATGTCACATTCGAATATTACATTTAAAAAACACAGTATTAGACTAGAAATACTATTTTGAATTCAAATGTGACATTCATATTCAAATGTAGCATTCAAATTCGAATATTAGACTAAACATTCTATTATTTTGAACAAATTTTATTGAAAAATTTGAAAACGAAAATATTAGACTAGAAATATTATTCCGAATCTTACATTCAAATTCGAATGTCACATTTGACATCGAATATTACATGTTGAAATTGAATGAATACATACCTAAACATTCTATTATTTTGAACAAAGATGAATTTTTTCTTTCTTTTTCTCCTCCCTGTTGCACTCTAAAATTTATATATAGCAATGTAAAAAAATGATATGCCCAACTCGTCGGTGTTGTACATGATGTTTAAGCTATTATGTCTTACTGTTTATTTTATATGTCGAAGTTGCTATTCCCATTCAGGGAGCTCAGGCTGCCTACTATATGTGCTCCTGGGTAAGGGAATTTTCACACAGTTGGAACAACTTATTAACACTGGTTTCCCATTTTACTCCAAATGCCACTGAGCTGTGTACCATTGGGCACAGTATAGGTATTGCCTTATCTTAGCCCAATAGCTCGGATAGTTTTCTGCAGCTAGAAAAGGCACAACAAGCTACTAAACTGACATACTAATTCACACCACCAGAATATATACCCACAAATAATTTATCTCTATGGAATCTCCCATAACATTTCAATCCAACATAAACTGGTGCTAACAATATTGAGTTGGTACAAGGAGTTTGAATTCTCCCATTGAATATGCACGTACCTTATACAATACCCTTTAATATACCTAGTTCCTGCTAGACATCACTTAAAAGCAGGGTCTTATTTAATGTTGAATGGCTACTTAACCCCAGTCCAATAGCGTCCATAACTATGAATATCCCTCTAAAGCCATTGCGCTGGTGTTGGCTAGTGACGGACTCTTTTTTTCTCCTGTGCCTAGTGGTGCATGGTCTGTACTGGTACCATGTTAAGTTACTTTGCTAGTTTCATAAGTGCTACTATTATGTCAGTTGAAACTGTTAATTTGTTCATATATATGTTTAAAGGAATGTTGCTTACTCAGCTTGATATGTAGTTTGGAGTTTTATATATTTAGTAATATTCTCCTTCATACTTAGCTCCATATAAGAGCATATCACATATACTAACTAAGAGAGATCATACATATTATCACTTGGCAGACACATGTAACTGGCTAGAGCTTCCACTATATGGGAGGATACTGCTAGTACATTATATCTTTAGAGGGATCGCAATGCTTGTACCCTTAAAATGTTAGACAAGACATACACCTAACCTTTCCTCTCCAACCCACTATTGGTTTTGTTACCACTCCTCAGGGCTTTACTAGGGATAATATTCATAAGGCTGTTTTTACTGGATGACCCCCACTGCTACTCAAGGGACTGACCTGACCCTCCCATATGCTACTATATGTATTAAGGCAAATAGACATAAGAGCTCAGTATAGTACTATGCATTATCTTGTCTTAATCTTCATAGGATTTACTTGGTCAGATAGACATACTCCCCCTATCTGCAAGACGTTGGGCTCTAGAATGAAGCTATAAGTGGTGTGATCTGCCATGACAGCAGTATACAGTACTATATATGCCATCTTTCACTGTAGCAGATAATTCCTTATATTTATCATACCTAACATTCACAGTGATATGCTGCTGGGTCTGCGGCCGGGACCCCAGAGTTTTATCACCTATCATATATGGCTTAATGTTAGACACCATCAACAGTGAAATGTTTCAGTTGCTGCACATCATATAGAGCATTACTCACAATACCTAATTGATGCTAGAACCCCACTATCATATCTAGGGCTCTTTTACCCCCATCACACGTAATAGATAAGTCCTATTATATTGTTTATGATAACTTGAACTGGCCGCCCTGTCCCTCCTTTTTACTCATATAAACAGTAAATCACCCTCCTGGAGCCCACTTCTCTAGCCATATAACATGACCTTCATTTATTCCCTCCACTTTACCACTCTGGCATTCTAAATAGCTCTGCCCCCAATTCCCTCCCTTACTTTATTCAGAGTGGCTTTTGCCCGCTGAACTTCCCCTCCCCCTCCCTTGTATATTTTGGTCCAAGGGCGACCAAAACAAAATAGCTAATCCCCTCTTGCCCCAATCTTATTAGAATAGATCATCTCATGAAAGCTCTTTATGGCAATGTGGGGACCATTTTTCCTATTTATATAATACAAATCCGAGGTTTCATTATATCTTGAACAAACTTCTTATTGACATACTAGTTAACCATGTTCTGGAATATCACTTCCATTTACTGGCTTTATGTTGTAGATTTCTTCATTTCCACACAGGCAGTTGGAATACTAGACATAGCTGTATACTTCATGGTTATAGTGCTTACATCCCTCCAGTAACGTACAGAATCTATGTCCATAGCCTTTACCTCTCAGCTCCTCTGCTATGTTTATGTCCTAATAATGTATTATTACTATGTTATTATTGTTTATGGATGAATCTTGTTTGTAAAATTTCTCACAACCTCAATAAAAACTCATATTTATAAAAATATGAAAAAAAAAAAGAAATACTATTTTGAATTTGAATGTTATATTCGAATTCGAATGTCACATTCGAATATTACATTTAAAAAACACAGTATTAGACTAGAAATACTATTTTGAATTCAAATGTGACATTCATATTCAAATGTAGCATTCAAATTCGAATATTAGACTAAACATTCTATTATTTTGAACAAATTTTATTGAAAAATTTGAAAACGAAAATATTAGACTAGAAATATTATTCCGAATCTTACATTCAAATTCGAATGTCACATTTGACATCGAATATTACATGTTGAAATTGAATGAATACATACCTAAACATTCTATTATTTTGAACAAATTTTATTGAAAAATTAGAAAACGAAAATTCGAAAATAGAATGTAAGAATGTTATATAAACATTAAATGCTTGTGCAATACCGCCCCTGCACATTCGCGGCCAATCAGCCTCTAGCAGTGGGTGTCAATCAACCCAATCGTATCTAATCATGCTGATTACTGTTCGCCGCCTCAGAGCGGTCTGCCCCTTGAACTGAATGTTTAAAGTTAATCTACAACGAGATGCAGCTAGTGAGAAAATTTTGAGGTAATGTTTCCTCTTTTACATAGAGATGCTTATGTGCTATTTTTTAGTTAGCTTTTTACCAATACAGTGCATCATTTTGAAGTGATTTAGCACAATGTTTCCCAATTCCAATCCTCTGGACCCTAACAGGACAGATTTTTGTGATATCTAAACTAGAGCTCAGATGAAATAATCAGCTGATGGGTGACAGCAGGTTAGTAACCATGGTTACTGATCAGCTGATTGTTGCACCTGAGTTCTTTTTCAGATATCATGAAAATATGTCCTATTAGGGGTCCTGAGGACTGGAATTTAGAAACACTGATTTAGCATATAGGTAACATTTCCCTTTAAATGTAAGTATATGGTTGTTTGTAATTTAAAGCTAAAGCTAGACCTTTTCCTATTTCCTGTACACGCACCTGGTGTGTTTTGGAGTTTTATTGAAAATATGGATAGATTGTGGGACACTGCAGTACAAACTTGTGTTTCACGACCCTGAATGATACACTTAATTTCTTGCTTTTTTTGCTCTTATTATAACTCGTATTCTTGTTATTAACAGAACATTTATGAGTGCAAATGAATTGTCCTTGGAAGAACTTCTCTCAGTTTGTTTACTTGTCAACATTTCTCTAAGGATTTTAAATCCTAAAAGACCTACTTGTGTTTTGGTGAAACACCTGTTAAAAAACGTATAAAGCTTTGCTCCTGTAGAAAACAATAATGGTTTACAAATGAGTGAGAAATAATATTTTATTCACAAAATTATCATAACTAACATTCTCAAAGTATTATGAAATGAGCTGGCATAATTCATTAGTCAGTACAATAAAATTCCTTTGCTTGGAAAGTATTGCTAAATGTTGTGCCCTCAGCTTGATTGTCAGCTTGATAAAGGAATGATTTTGTACATTATTTCCAAATTATATTCTTTCCCTAATAGCTTCTAGTTAACCTCAATCAATTAACCTGTCCAGTGCTGCAGGGGTTAATTATATAATTGCTGGAAGCATTTCAGCATACATTCCACTAATAGCTGCAATTATTCAGTTGACACTACTCACAGTTGTTTGAGAGATCATCAATCATCTGATATTTAGCTTCACTGACTGATAAAGTAGCATGAACAAGAATGCTTTGGCACAGATTGCAATGAATGATAATTGTGGTAAAGCCGCCATTGATTTAAATAGCCTGCGTTTTTCCTGGCTTTAATGAGTGCAGTGGATTACAATGTAAAGCTGGATTTGGCAATTCTTCCCCCCTATTACCCAATTATTTCAGAGAGAAGAAGGGTGTGTGCTTTGCGTCTAAAAGAATGTTGGTCTGTACAAGGTTGATACATGCCCAACCGGTTTTATTTAGTAATCTTGTGCAAATATAAGGGTCTGATGAAACATCTTACAAAAATGGGCTTAATCCACCACTAAAATGAAACATCACAGTCTTGGCTCCTCCCACTGGGAACTACATTCTAGACATCATAAGAAATGTTCCTTATGTTAGATCATTTTAATTGGACAAACCATTCATAAACCGTTAAACCCATCCATGCAAATGGGATGTGTACTATAATACAATATTTTTTTACCTATTATGGTTGTCTTGGGGTTACATTTTTTAAAGAAGAGATGGTTACTTAACCTAACAAGATCTGAATTATAACTGTTGTATAGTTTTGATGCAATGGTTAGATACTCAAAAGGACATACAGCTGAAAAAAATGATATCAAGAATATTCAAACATGTTTTTGCCTGATAATTGTGGGATATCTTTTAGACGCACCAAAATAAAAAAAAAATGGTTTTAATTTCCCTTTAAAGAGACGTTTAACCCAACAGAGACTGGAAAATCTTTTTAGACTGTCATTCTGAGGAGAAAAAATGTCAGGAAACAAAGAACCACCCCAAAAATGATCGGAACAGCCAATAGAATGCGAGCTCAATCTGATTGGCTGATTGGATCAGCCAATCGGATTGAACTTGATTCTGATTGGCTGATTCCATCAGCCAATCAGAATTTTCCTACCTTAATTCCGATTGGCTGATAGAATCCTATCAGCCAATCGGAATTCGAGGGATACCATCAAATATAATATGGCACAGGTGTCTGTAAAGCTCTGTTTCTGCTTCCTGATTCGTCACCGCACTCGTGTCTACCATATGACTACTAGAGATGGGCGAATGTGTAAATTTCTGAATTCGAATGTTAGAACGAATGTCATTAACGAAATTCGAATTATAAATCCGAATGTTGATAAGAACGAATATTCTTAAAAATTCTATAATCGAATGCTATTTACAGTTTTCGAATGTCACTTTCGAATTTGAATGTTTATAATTATATCGAATGTCGACATTCGAAATTTAGAATTTTACATTCTATATAACAAATACTATTCAGAAATTCAATAGTTCATGTGGTAGGGAGGGAATCTAATAAATTGATACATAATAGATACAAATATATCATTTTGAATGTTTCTATATAGAATATTGCATAATTCGAATATTACATTTAAAGAAAGCATTAGAAATACTATTAAAAACATATAAATTCTAAGTTTTAAAATTCTAATATTGCATAATTCGAATTACATTTAAAGAAAGCATTAAAAATACTATTACAAATATAAATCGTAAAATTCGAAACCGAACATTCGAAAATCGAATGTTAGAATGTTATGTAAACATTCGAAATTCGATTTGTTAAAATTTGTTTCATTTTTCGAATGTTGCGAAACATTCGCCCATCCCTAATGACTACTATTGGCCAATCCTGGAGCTGGAGTTCTGTTTCCCAGATCCTTACTCTGCACAGAGCTTTTTTAAAGGATCTTGAGAGATAAAATTATCCTTTTTGTTATCCTTAGCAATCCTTGGTTATCTTTTAAGAGAGAAAGTTAGGGAAATAAATCACCATCAGGTTTGACAGAAGAGAGGGTAGGGCACTGAAAACAACCAAGAATAGGCTAGATTACAAGTGGCTAAATGATATTTTACTGCATTCAATGTAAATAATTATCAAGGCCACATTAACATGTGTATTAAAAGTTAAAAGTAAAAAGTTAATGCGCGAGCAAAAGGCTGAAGGGCAAACTTAATTACTTTGGATATAGTGACTCATTCACACAATAGACTATGGGGCATGCTAAAAAAAAACTATTAGTTATCGATTGCGTGCTAACTCGACACTGCACTAGATTAACTGCAAAAAGCAACATATGATGTGTGTTGGTGACCTGAATGCTTTTGACTCTCTTGAAAGAATACTATCTAGGATTCTATCAGCCAATCGGAATTAAGGTAAGAAAATTCTGATTGGCTGATGGAATCCTATCAGCCAATCGAAATTCGAGGGACGCCATCTTGGATGACATCCCTTAAAGGAACCGTCATTCGTCTGGAAGTCGTCTGTGAAGATGGATGTTCCGCGGCGGCGGGATGAACTACATGGATCCGGAAGAAAGAAGATTGAAGATGCCGCTTGATAGAAGACTTCAGTCGGATCATGGACCTCTTCAGCTCCCGCTTGGATGAAGACTTCAGCCGGATCATGGACATCTTCAGCCCTCCGCTTGGGCTTGGATCAAGACATCGGAGGCTCTTCTGGATCGATCGGTGAATCCGGCGTGGTGAAGATAAGGTAGGAAGATCTTCAGGGGCTTAGTGTTAGGTTTATTTAAGGGGGTTTGGGTTAGATTAGGGGTATGTGGGTGGTGGGCTGTAATGTTGGGGGGGGGGGGGTATTGTATGTTTTATTTTACAGGCAAAAGAGCTGAATTCTTTGGGGCATGCCCCACAAAGGGCCCTTTTCAGGGCTGGTAAGGTAAAAGAGCTTTTCTATTTTAATTTTAGAATAGGGTAGGGCATTTTTTTATTTTGGGGGTCTTTCTTATTTTATTAGGGGGCTTAGAGTAGGTGTAATTAGTTTAACATTGTTGTAATATTTTTCTAATGTTTGTAAATATTTTTTTATTTTTTGTAACTTAGTTCTTTTTATTTTTTGTACTTTAGTTAGTTTATTTCATTGTATTTATTTGTAGGTATTGTATTTAATTAATTTATTGATAGTGTAGTGTTAGGTTTAATTGTAGATAATTGTAGGTATTTTATTTAATTTATTTATTGATAGTGTAGTGTTAGGTTTAATTGTAACTTTGGTTAGGATTTATTTTACAGGTAATTTTGTAATTATTTTAACTAGGTAACTATTAAATAATTATTAACTATTTAATAGCTATTGTACCTGGTTAAAATAAATACAAAGTTGCCTGTAAAATAAATATTTATACTAAAATAGCTACAATATAATTATAATTTATATTGTAGCTATATTAGGGTTTATTTTACAGGTAAGTATTTAGCTTTAAATAGGAATAATTTATTTAATAAGAGTTCATTTATTTAGTTAGATTTAAATTATATTTAACTTAGGGGGGTGTTAGTGTTAGGGTTAGACTTAGCTTTAGGGGTTAATACATTTATTGGAGAAGCGGTGAGATCCGGTCGGCAGATTAGGGGTTAATTATTGTAGGTAGGTGGAGGCGACGTTGGAGGCGGCAGATTAGGGGTTAATAAATATAATATAGGGGTCTTCGGTGTTAGGGGCAGCAGATTAGGGGTACATAGATATAATGTAGGTTGCGGCGGTGTACGGAGCGGCAGATTAGGGGTTCATAATAATATGCAGGGGTCAGCAATAGCGGAGGCGGCAGATTAGGGGTTAATAAATATAATATAGGGGTCGGCGTTGTTAGGGGCAGCAGATTAGGGGTACATAGGGATAATGTAGGTTGCGGCGGTGTACGGAGCAGCAGATTAGGGCTTAATAATAATATGCAGGGGTCAGCGATAGCGGGGGCGGCAGATTAGGGGTTAAAAAGTGTAAGGTTAGGGGTGTTTAGACTCGGGGTACATGTTAGGGTGTTAGGTGCTGACTTAGGAAGTGTTTCCCCATAGGAAACAATGGGGCTGCGTTAGGAGCTTAACGCTGCTTTTTTGCAGATGTTAGTTTTTTTTCAGCTCAAACAGCCCCATTGTTTTCTATGGGGGAATCGTGCACAAGCACGTTTTTGAAGCTGGTGGCGTCCGTAAGCAACGCTGGTATTGAGAGTTGCAGTGGCGGTAAATGTGCTCTACACTCCCTTTTTTGGAGCCTAACGCAGCCCTTCTGTGAACTCTAAATACCAGCGGTATTTAAAAGGTGCGGGGGGAAAAAGCATGCGTAGCTAACGCACCCCTTTGGCCGCAGAACTCTAAATCTAGCCGAAAGTTTCCAGGAAGGAACATCGACATCATACCGCACAGAGGAGCCGGGTCCGAATAAGACTTTACTGCCTCAGTGCTGAGTATTGAGCACCCGAAAAGGGAACGTTATACATTGTGTTCACGGGATGAAATTCATCTTGTTTTAACTGCATTATTTTTATTAAACATTGTAAGTGCAATCTTTAATGTGCCCTATTGGGTGTTGTGTATAATTGCACTTGAGTCTTTTTTTTTCGCTTTTTTCTTTTAGAGTGAAAGCTAGATTAACTGCGCTAAAGAGTGAAAGCTAGATTAATTGCGCTGTCCCACTTCAGGACAGAGGCAACAATACCAGGATATACCTCATGACATAATCCACAACAGCATATAGTAGGAACTGGAAGTCTGAATAGTAAGATAAAAGGTACAATCACACATCAGAAGGAAGTAGCTAGGCAAGCCTGGATAGAACAAAGTGGTCAGTCTAAATTAGCAGATAATAAAGTTAGGCATTTGCTAGCTCAGGTGCAAGCAGGAGGTCAGATGTCAGATAAAAAGTCCAGACATACAATGAAGTTAGACAGTTGTGGGATAAGATGCAGGTAGGATATCTCAGCCACATGAACAATCCAGGCATACAAAAGGGCAGCACAGTTTTGGATCAGGTACAGGTAGAATCAGCCATGAAGGCCAATCTCAAAACAGAATCAGAAGACTTTTGATTGCATGGTCAAAAAGTAAAAGCTAAGTCATTAACAGATGTACAGAGACAAAAAGCACACCAGGGACGTGCACTCATAGGAGGCAGGGGAGGCAGTGCCTACCCTGTCATATGTGGCCAAAGCTTAATTAAATTTTAATTAAAACAAAAAAAAGTCCCCCATGTAATGCTATGGAGAGGCAGGTACAGGAACGCTTCTCTCCATTGCAGTACATGGGTCAAAGGAAAAGCTGTGCTGCAGCTCCACCTGTGTTCTGTCAATATATTAGCAGCAGAAATTGGCACCAATAGGAGGCACCCTTCTTGATGCCTCCTAGCAAGTGAAGGAGATATAGATTAATCAGAACTAGGATGTAGTGAGCAGGGTCATGTGACACAACTGGAAGCTGAGGTAACCTAAGAACAGATGACACCAAGCAGAAGAGTAAAGTAGTATTCTACATCTCTTGTGATTCACAAATTGTGTTCAGATGCAGCTCATTAACAGGGGGACAGTGAGCATAACCCAATACTGACAGGAAGTCAAGGGGTCAATTCAAATTTAAATCCATCATTTAAAACCCAGAGTTTGAAGTTAAGTGTGCAGTCTCCACATTATTAAATTAAAGTTTTTGACATTGAATATTGCTAAGCCTCCCTTTTTCATGGTTATTTGATTTAATTTGGTACAAACCTCATATATGTTATGCCTGTCAGTCAGAGGATGCAGTATATATTTTTATTTTTCTCTGTGTCTCCATTTATTTAAAGACTGCTGTTAACTTGTAAGTCACAAATCAATTGAAAGCTGTTGCATTGTGTTTTTAATATGTGCTGCTTTTATACAAGTTTATATTAATAAAAAGGAGATAATGAGTCATTTAAAAACTATATGTAATTATTGCAGTTAAATGTTTTTAGAAATAATGCCACTGTAAAGTAAATGGTTAAACACATAGTCAAAAGGAGACATTTAAAATTAAACTTTCATGATTGAGGTAGAGCATGCTATTTTAATAGACTTTTCTAGTTATTTATATTTTGAGAATTAGCATCAACTGTTACTGGCCCCATGTCAGCCAATCAAATTAGTTTTTGAAAGGAACATGAAAGTCATAATTACATTTCCATAATTCAGATAGAAATTGCACAAAAAAATTAACTTTCTATTTTACTTTTATTATTATTATGTACTTCATTCTTTTGGTGTCCTTTGTTGAAGAGCATACCTAAGTGGGATGTGCATGTGCATTTCTTGAACACCATATTGCAGCAGCTGTGTTGGCAGTATTGATAACTTGTCCTTTGTGTAAAACTTGTATGGTAAATTATTTCTAGTTTTACAATACAGTAGTGAGTAGAGAAGAGATTGTGTATCATTCTAATTGCTTAGTAACTGGTACTGTGCCACAGAATTGTGTGAGTGTGTATGTGAGCAGTGTGTGTGTGGGTGTCAGTGAGCAGAGTATGTGTGCTTTATTCTCCAGATAATCAATACATTTCCGATGAGCTGGTGCTTTAGTGCAGTGTTTCTCAACAATGGTCCTCAAGTACCCCCAACAGCTTTTCATTATAGCTGAATCAGTGCACAGGTGAAGTAATCAGCTGATCAGTAACTCAGTGGTTACTAACTTGCTCTCACCCATCACCTGATTATGTCACCTGTGCACTGGTTCAGCTATCATTTAAACCTGCCCTGTTGGGGGTACTTGCGGTTCTCTGTACATGTGTTTCTCCGGCGTATCATATCTAGTGCCTCACCAGCCTCTGACCTCACTGCACGTCACTGAAGCACACAACAGATTCTCTAAACTGAATACAACACTTAGGTACAAATAAGTCCATGGTATGACATTACTTTTGTAGCTCCTGGTCCTGATACCACAGATGATGCTGCCTGTAGCATTGCTTGCCATTTACATTATATGGAAGCAATATATTAGCTACTAATATTTTTTATGCTAAGTTTGTTTATTTTCTTACAGGGCAGTGCTACTCATTTATATTGTATTTAATTCTTGATGGCTAAATGGGATTCAAATGGTTACCCCATTGCAATGACATTTTATTAGATTATAACTTTTTAATTGGTACTAGTAATAATGTGAAGACGATATGTGCTTTGAGATGAGGTTATATACTTCCTGAGACATGGCACTAAACAACTACAACGAATGAAAATTAAGTTATCTTAACCCCTTGTGCCATATAGACATAGGTACTATGTCACACAGTACTTTACCCGGCGTGTGTCAATGTAGTACCTTTTTCCAACACTGTGGCTCACTCTGAGGTCCTCACTGTCAGCTTAAACAGCGGAGACTGCATGTGGGAGCAGAAGGCACCTGCCTTCATATAGTAAGGGAGCTCTGATTGTGCTCCCTTACCATATGAAGCCAGATCGCAGATCATTACAAAGAATGACACTGTCTATGTCCCTCTCTGTAATTACCCTCTATTGGAGCTGTTGGGAGCAGTGGGAAGTGAAGGAGGTAGGCAGGTGGGTGGCCCAGCAGAGGGGGAGAAAGGGGCGGGTCCCTACACTAAGGAAATGTTTTAGGCAGAGGAGAGGGAGGGATGGGGCCCTATACTATGAAACAATAATGGCTGGAAGGGGGAGTGGGGAGCCTAAACTACAGATTAAATTATTTCATAAATATAACATTTTAAAATTATTATTTTTTTAAAAAGAGTGTAATTTGTTACTGGCAGAATTTTGTTAACAAAGATGGTGGAGAGTAGGGGGAGGGTTAGAGATCAGGAAAGTGGGTGGTCTGACAGGGAATCCTTACACTACAGAATTTAAATTTAAAAATAAAAATAAATAAAAATCCCTAATCTGTATTCTGGCAGACTGTCTGGGGGAGAGGTGTTTGGGAGGGATCAGGGGATGGGAGGTGTCAGGTAGGAGGGTAATCCTTACAATATATTAACTGTACAAGATACCTGATTAAACCCATCTCCGCCAGGAATTTCAGAAGTGTAATGCACAGCAGCAATTAGTGGTCTTCTAATTTCCAACAATTGATGGCAAAGCTATGCATGTCTGCAATTTCTGAAAGAAGAAGACCTCAGAGAAGCTTTTGCAATCATTTTGTCTTTTGACTGCAATAGTTGTGTGTAAATAATTCCAGTGAGAAACCCAAAGTTTGTGAAAAAGTTAACATCTTTTTTTATATCATCATATTTGGCAGCCAAATAGTGGCATGAAAGATACTAAAATTGACCTAGATCAATACCTTAGGTTGTCTACTTTAAAAATATAGATTTTATAGGTAAATTAAAAAACAAACAAACAAAGGCTCTATTACTGTTTAAATGGAGTGATAACAAAAATGCTAAAAATTATCTCCTAATAAATTAGTAACAATTATTTTAGACTTTAAATAAGAAGGCCTAGATTGCAGGTGGATGCAATTGACTAAGAGCAGTGAGTTACTTTTCACTCAGATACGTGCAATCAATAATGCCCAATTAAATATTACACCCTATACTTTCATTAGGAAGCGACCATGAATTATTCATTGTGTTGTTATTACAAGTGATTGGTTAATTGCACTCACAAGCAAACCATAATACCGCTTTCTCTTTTAACACTTTAGAAAAACAAGTGCACAATATACTACTGTGCACATAAGGCTAGATTACAAGAGGAGCGTTAATTTTTATAAGAGCTTGTATCTTTATATGAAGATCCTCCTCCTTATTTAGATAAATAATTATAGAGCTTCACTCTTGGGGGCATATTTGAGTGAGAGCGGACAAGATACAATGTACCGTATCATGTCCGCTGCACATTGATAAATGCCGACAGCATACACTGTATGCATTTATTAATGCACAAGCAGTTCACCAGAACTGCTTATGCAATACCGACTCTGCATATTCATGGCCAATCGGCCGCTAGCAGGGGGTGTCAATCAACCCGATCGTATTTGATTGGGTTGATTTCTCTCCGCCGCCTCAGAGCAGGTGGACAAGTTATGGAGCAGCGGTCTTTAGACTGCTGCTTTATAACTTCTGCTTCCAAGGGGCATCAAGCTCCATTCAGAGCTTGATAATTCGGCCCCTTGCTCTTAATGCTCGGTTTCCCGGGGTTGCTGGAAGTCCCCTCCTAGAGTCACCAGAACATTCAACGGTTCACTCTAGGGCATCTATTTATCAAGCCGTCAACCGCAAATACGCTGGAATTCCGCAGCGTATTTGTGGTGAGATTGATTCGCCTTAGTTATCAAACCCTACAAACCGGCAAAAGTAGAATTTAGTGACGTAACATACGATCCCCCGGACTCAGTCTGACACAGATTGATGCTTACGTCATTGCACCAGGTACGCAAGTTCGGCACAATCTGACTACTTTTGTAAGTTATCAAACTACTACCAGGTACGCTCTGCACTATTCCGGCCCAGCGTACCTGGTTTTCAATCCGCCGCCCTGGAGGCGGCGGATGCCATAGGAATCAATGGGAGTCGGAAAGCAGCGAGAGCTTATGTTCGCTGCTGCCCGATATCCCATTGCTTCCTATGGGAACATGTACACCTAACACCCTAACATGTACCCCGAGTCTAAACACCCCTAATCTGCCCCCCCTACACCTCCGCCACCTACATTATACTTATTAACCCCTAATGTGCCGCCCCGACACCGCCACCACCTAAATAAAACTTATTAACCCCCTATCCCGCTGCTCCTGGACCCCGCCGCAACTAAATAAACTTATTAACCCCTAAACCACCGCTCCCGGAGCCCACCGCCACCTACATTATACTTATTAACCCCTAATCTTCTGCCCCCTACACCGCCGTCACCTACATTATATTTATTAACCCCTAAGCTGCCCCCCCTACACCGCCGCCACTATATTAAATTTATTAACCCCTAAACCTAAGTCTATCCCTAACCCTTACACCCCCTAACTTAAATATAATTTAAATATATCTAAATAAATATTACTATCATAAATATTACTATCATTAACTAAATAATTCCTATTTAAAACTAAATACCTATAAAATAAACCCTAAGATAGCTACAATATAACTAATAGTTACATTGTATCTATCTTAGGGTTTATTTTTATTTTACAGGCAAGTTTGTATTTATTTTAACTAGGTACAATAGTTATTAAATAATTATTAACTATTTAATAACTTCCTAGTTAAAAAAAGACAAATATACCTGTAAAATAAAACCTAACCTAAGTTACAATTACACCTAACACTACACTAAAATTAAATAAATTCCCTAAACTAAATACAATTAAATACAATTTAAAAAAATTATCTAAAGTACAAAAAAAACACACACTAAATTACAGAAAATAATAAAATAATTACAAGATTTTTAAACTAATTACACCTAATTTAATCCCCCTAACAAAATAAAAAAGCCCCCCAAAATAAAAAAAAGTCCTACCCTACACTAAATTACAAATAGCCCTTAAAAGGGCATTTTGCTGGGCATTTCCCCAAAGTAATCAGCTCTTTTACCTGTAAAAAAAAATTACAACCCCCCCAAACATTAAAACCCACCACACACACAACCAACCCTACTCTAAAACCCACCCAATCCCCCCTTAAAAAAAACTAACACCTTGAAGATCACCTTACCTTGAGAAGTCTTCACCCAACTGGGCCGAAGTCCTCCACGAAGCCGGCAGAAGTGGTCCTCCAAACGGACAGAAGTGATCCTCCAGACGGGCAGAAGTGATCCTCCAGACGGGCAGAAGTCTTCATCCAGGCGGCATCTTCTATCTTCATCCATCCGGCGCGGAGCGGCTCCATCTTCAAGACATCCGATGCGGAGCATCCTCTTCAAACGGCGTCCAACTGAAGAATGAAGGTTCCTTTAAATGACGTCATCCAAGATGGCGTCCCTTGAATTCCGATTGGCTGATAGAATTCTATCAGCCAATCGGAATTAAGGTAGGAAAAATCCAATTGGCCGATGCAATCAGCCAATGGGATTGAAGTTCAATCCTTTTGTCTGATGCAATCAGCCAATAGGATTGAGCTTGCATTCTATTGGCTGTTCCGATCACTTCTGCCCGTCTGTACACCTATGCATAGATTAGAATATTGCATACACAACTGAACCTGTAATTAGCCATGTTGATACATAAATCAAATTATGTATTGGCAAACAATGTACACTGCTGTGCATATAATCAGACATGTTCTGATAATAGATAATCTGTATATATGTATACATATGCATACATTTATATACTGTGTATTATTCCATACATGTAATCATTCACCTGTGCATTTAGGGTTTGCACTGAGTGAGTAGGTGGACATATCTACGAATGTATAAGCGGTAACTCTCCTTCATCTAAATCTTCCTCTAGAAGGACATAAATTTACAGTGTTTAGGCTAGAACTGTACCCAGCCCTTCACACTAAAATAGCAGCATACTAGGAGCTACGAGATGCGAAGATAAATTATAGGAATTCCCAGTACGGTGTAATATGCAGTAAGAAAACACAGAACAATCTGTTTAATGCCCCTTTACAGCAAGTATACAAGCATAGTCGTAGCTGCTGATCTATGGGGAGGAGGTAAATGCACATGATTCAGCACCTCAATCTGCTGCTACCTCATAACAAGCACAAATTCTATCTATCTATCTATTGGGTACTTATAGAGCGCGTACTAATCACCCGTGAGGGTCTCAAGGCGCTAAGGGAAAGTAGAGAGGAGGAAAGGGGGGAGGGGATGGGCGTTCAGTTGAAGAGCCAGGTTTTGAGGTCCTTTCTGAACTTTATACAAGAGGTGGATTGTCTGAGGTGCAGCGGGAGGGTGTTCCATGTCTGACGGGGGTGTAGAAATTTACGCAGTGGTTTATGTATTCGGGTCCGATGTTGTGCAGGGCCTTGAACGCTTGAGTAAGGAGCTTGAAGGTGATTCTCTTGTTGATGGGGAGCCAGTGAAGGTTCCTTAGGTGTTCGGTGATGTGGCATTGGAGAGGGATGTCGAGGATAAGTCAGGCTGAGGCATTCTGGATACGTTGGAGTCTCTTTTGGAGTCGGCGTAGAGTGCGTTGTCTGTGTTCAGTTTGAGCCGGTTGTCATTCATCCAGGCGGTGACTGCTGTCAGGCCTTTGTGGACATTCTTTTTGGCGGTGGTGGGATCTCGGGTGAGTGAGATGATTAACTGGGTGTCGTCGGCATAGGAGACGATGTTGAGGTTGTGGCATCGGACTATGGCTGAGAGAGGGGCCATGTAGATGTTTTAGAGGGTGGGGCTCAACGAAGAGCCTTGCGATACACCACAGTTGACTGGTGTGGGTTTGGAGGAGAAGGGAGGGAGTCTGACTTTCTGGGTCCTGCCCATGAGGAAGGAGGTGATCCATTCCAGGGCTTTGCTGCGTATGCCGGCATCGTGTAGGTGGGTGGGGAGGGTGTTGTGGTCAACAGTGTCAAAGGCTGCTGAGAGGTCTAGGAGGATGAGGGTGGCAGTTTCTCCTCGGTCGAGCATGGTGCGGATGTCATCTGTGGCGGCGAGGAGGGCGGTCTTAGTGCCATGGTTGCTTCTGAAGCCGGATTGGGAGTGGTCCAGGGTGTGGTTGGCCTCAATGTGGTCAATAAGTTGCGAATTGATGGACTTCTCTATGACTTTGGCCGGGAAGGTGAGTAGAGAGATGGGGCGGTAGTTATTTGGGTCTGTGGGGTCTGCAGAGGGTTTCTTCAGTAGGGGTTTCAGTTCTGCGTGCTTCCAGACATCAGGGAAGGTTCCGGTTATGATGGAGCAGTTGATGGTGCGGCAGAGTTCAGGGGCCATGGTGTCGCTTGCTTTATTGAATATGTGATGAGGGCATGGGTCCGAAGGTGCGCCAGAGTGGATGGATTTCATGATTCTGAGGGTGTCCTCTGTGGTGAGGGGGTTCCAGATAGTCCGTGTGTGGTGCAGGGGGGGCAAATTTGGGAGGGGTGTCATTGGGTGTAGGGCGGGTGGGGTGGTGGAGGTTGAGTTATGAGGTGTGAAACTGTCATAGATGTTGAGAATCTTGCGGTGGAAGTGGGCAGCGAGGGTATTGCAGAGGTCTTGGGAGGGTGGGATGTTGGTGGTGTCGCTGTTGGGTTTAGAGAATTCCTTGATGACTGAGAACAACTCCTTGCTGTTGTGTGCATTAGAGTTGATTCTGTCTTGGATGGCTGTTTTTTTGGCAGTTTTTATGAGGTGGTGGTGGGTGGTGATTGCTTCCTTAAATGGAGCTTTATCCAGAAGGGTCTTGCTGGCTCTCCAGGCTCTTTCCAATTGTCTGCAGTGGCATTTGGAGTCCTGAAGGGCCAGGGTGAACCAGCTGGCCTTGTTGGTGGTTTGGCGGCTGGACATTTTTTTGAAGGGGGCTAGGGTGTTTCAGCAGTCTGTAATCCAGAGGTGGAGGTTGCGGGCGGAGGAGTTGGCGTTTGTGGAAGTAGGTAGGGAGGATTGTTTAGGGTGCGGTGTAGTTGGTCTTGGGTGATGTTGTTCCAGTTTCTGCGGGGTGGGTGGTACTGTAGGAGGTGGGTGGTGGGTTTGTTGAAGGAGAAGTGTATGCAGTGGTGGTCAGTCCAGAGGAGTTTGGTGATGTTATTGACTGAGATGTGGTTGCCTGAGGAGAAGATTGGGTCAAGGGTGTGGCCGGCTGTGTGGGCTGGGTAGTTTACGAGTTGTTTCAGTCCGATGGTTCTGAGGTTTTCCAGCAGGGTGAAGGTGTTGAGATCATTGGGTTTATCAAGATGGAAGTTGAGGTCACCGAGGAGGATGTAGTCCATTGAGGCGAGGGCATGGGGTGCGAAGTGGTCGGTGATGGAGTCGCAGAAGGCAGGACGAGGTCTGGGAGGTCTGTAGATGAGGGTGCTGCGGAGGGTGGTGTTGGGATTGACCTGGATCTTGAAGTGTAGGTGTTCTAGGCCTGGTGAGTGGTCGTCAGAGCTGGATCTTGAAGTGTAGGTGTTCTAGGCCTGGTGAGTGGTCGTCGGAGCTGGTTGCGACTTGGATGGTATGTCCGGCGCTGATGTGGGGTTTAGCCAGGTCTCGGTGAGGAAGGCAACGTCTGGGGAGGTGGAGTCTAGCAGGTTCCAGATATCGAGGGTGTGCTTGTGGATGGAGTGGGTGGTGAGGAGGATGCAGTTGAGGTAATTGCGGTTGTTTTTGGGTGGGTTATTTATTTGGGTTGTGGTCCGGAGGGATGGGAAGGAGCAGTTGCGGCAGGTAAAAGGTCCGGCAGGCAGATGATCTACCGGTGTTGAGCACGAGGAGGGTGCTGGTGTCATAGTGGCGGCAGTTTCTGGAGCCAAGGTTCATGGCGTTGGGTGCGGTTGGGGCGCAGACGGGCGCTGACGGGCTTGCCTTTGGCGTGCCTTGCCTGATACCTGTGTATGCTCATCTTGTTCCTGAAACTGTACCTATCTGGTATCCTGAGATACAAGATACTTTCATTGTTCTGTTTATCTGTTCCTGCATTCTGAATTCCACACACCCTAACCCATTCATAGCACTAGAGCAATGTCAGCAATGCTAAACCTTCTCTGGTAAATCTGATTTACCATGGACTTGTAACATCAAGTTGCACTCTAATTTTAGTGCGGTACAGCAAACTGCTTATCGTGTCACGTGCTATCATTAGGGCATCACGTGTACTCTAGCCCCATTTGTTTAAAACAGATATTTAGAAGTAAAAATCTGAGGCATTGTGAAGCTCATTGCTCTAAGTGGAAACACTGTAATTTGGAAACATGTACTGTGTATCTTCCATTCAATAATTTTGTATATATATTTACTGCAATATGCATATATGAAGTTCATTCAAAACAGTGTGGTGTTAGCATGTTAGCATAATTAGTCTAATAACATACAATGGTCCAAGCTAGCTCAAGAAAGAGAATAAGTTATAGAAAACATAAACTGGAAAAACTCCCTTTTACTTCATAAGATGTGAAGTATAGACACTAACTGATGCTTAGGCCCATGACAGTATCAAGATGATGGGCCAGACTGTGTGCACATATGCCAGATTTTATAGTATTCATCACTCTGGAACTTACCAAACGAAATACTGAGGTATCTGACTCTAATAATCAGTATTATCCCACAATGATGGGGAGCTGGTGGGTAAACAATGCCATTATCAAGCATTTATAATTAAAGCACAAGCTGAACATGTCAGATGCCCCTTCTGGCCTTGTGTATTTGCCGTTTTGTACAGTTTTTCACATGGTTTCATGAAATATTTGATTTTATACAGAGTTGTTATATTCCTTTGTATCCTAAAAGGCTAACATCAGCCAATGATTGTCTTGTATCTAGGGAAACTTTCCAAGCTTTTTTTATTCATATCTTTCCGTCATAATTTTAAAATGCTTTTGATATCCCAATAATTCTATTAAAGGGATAAAAAGTCTAAATTGTAATGTGCATGGGTGCGCTTGAATTTGAAAATATAAGCTTTTTTTGTAATGTAGCAAAAATGCTTCTAGTAAAAGTTATTACTGTTTTGAAGGACTCTGCACCAGTATTCAAACTCCATGGGGCCTATCTATCAAGCTCCGAATGGAAGGCCCGTGTTTCTGGCGAGTCTTCTAAAGAACGCTGCTCTATAACCCTGTCCGCCTGCTCTGATGAGGCGGACAGGAATCGCCGGAAATCAACCCGATCGAGTATGATCGGGTTGATTGACACCCCCTGCTGGCGGCCGATTGGCTCACAAGAGCTACTGGTGCAATGCTGAATACGGATCAGGTCCGACAGACATATGATAAATAGGCCGCCATGTCTTCTCAGAGAACTAATAGTGGTGTATTGCTTCTAAAGATGTAGGGCCTGATTACAAGTTGAGGGGAAATATTGCTTCTGCAAAATGCGATATTTGCGCTCAACTTAGTAATACCAGCGCATGCAAATTTGCATGCGCTGGTATTACAAGTAAGGTGCAATGTGAAAACGACTTGGCGAATTTGCCAGTTTATGGGTGCGTGGTAAATTAGCACTCCACTTGTAATCTAGCCCATAATTTGTGTCATACAAGCCACTGCTGACTCTTTAAGAAGGTGTGGTGTTTGAATACTGGTGCACAGACCATCACAGGATATGTGCGTATGCTGTAGAAAAATAGTAATAACTTTAAACAAAAGCATTTTTGCTAATGGAAGTAAATTGCAAAAATGCTGATGTTTCACATTGAAATGCACCCATGCACATTTCATTTTGACCTTTCTAGCCCTTTAATATGATAAAGAAATATAAAAGTTACAGTATTATAATCAATAAAGTTATATTACAGTATTTATATTACAACAAAATGTTTCAAGATTAAAAGTCGATGTTCAAAGAAGATACCATGACCAGTTTGATATTTTACATATTTGGTACTCATTTTATGGGATCCCTGAAGCAGAAAATCACTGGCCAAGATTGTTGTTGCTCGTGCACCATGAAGAACATTTCCCACAAATAGAAAAAAAAGAAAATCAGACAATTACATGAATGTGGTTAAAAAATGTCATAAGTCTTTAACTGGTATGTTTCATGTCATTTGAATGCTAAAGGTGAACTTCAATGAGATTCCCCAACTCTAGCCAGAGTGTGACCAATGACATTAATTGCAAGACACTCAATTATTTTAGGTATCTCATTTCCATGAAGAATGACATTTAATATAAGGGAGTATGTACTGTGGATTTCTGCATAGGAGGCAACCATTTGTGCATCTGGCAAGAAACAGTATTTTCCAGTGCCCTTTGGAGCTGATGTTGCAGCGAATTCCCACTTGAGTTTCAAAGAAACCATATATTACACCAAAAACAAACGTCTACCCAGGGTTGAGAGGCAGGTTTAACATAATAACACAGCCAAGGGAAGTTTTTTTTTCTCTTTTCTAGGAGCCAAAGCTGGCTCTGTGGTTTCATTTTCCCAGCACAGAGTACGGTTTCACCTTAAGTCAGTGGACCATGGCAAGGCATAAATAAGAACTGATGAAGTTAAGGATTCCAATGTCAACAACTGAATCTCTCTTCCAAACAGCTGATCCAGCTATCAGAAGCTTATAATGTAGGACTGTTAACATATACAGTGAGGGATTATTTGAATTCTTCTACATCACAAACCTTTGAGTTAGAGGTTAAATCCATATTGCAAACACAGTGAAGACGTTCTTCAGTGAAAATTACATTTCTATTCACATTTTTATTTAAATATTTATCTTGAAACAGCTCATCGTCATTTTTATTTATTAAAACTTTAAAAACCTGAATAATTTGTGAAATTGAAATTGATACTGACAACACTAAAATATGTATATGCTTTCTCTACAATTGCAGATTTGTAAGCCTTTGAATATGTCAATATCCAGGGAAAGGGGTTGCGCTTGCAGAATCTAAGTTTCAAATGCAAATGCATACTGTATTTTTGCAAGTATAGTTATAGTGATAGTCAAAGAACCTACAAAAAAGGTCCATTTCTTCTCCGACATATATACACATATGAACAAATAAATACATATGTATACATATATATATATATATATATATATATACAGTGTATATATATATATATATATATATATATATATACTGTATATATATATATATATATATATATATATATGCATTGCAGCCCTGTGCAGTCAAGTAGCAGAAAATATAAAATAATATTTATGCAATATTCATATTTAACCCTTTCCCACTGGGACTTATTTATCTACATCACTAAACAAATAAGTAAAAAAATTTATTTCAATGATGGGATCAGGTCATGGGGAAGTGCCTATGACGCTAGGCATGCTCTCTAGCCCACAATCACAGTTAGGAAGCTGCTTTGGCTTCAGGAAAGCCAAATGGCTAGGACATTCCATGCCGTCCTAACGGCGCTAAATCCTAGCGCAGATAGGACGGCATGGAATGTCCTAACGGCGGGCACTAATTAATAAACTATTTAATGTAAATATTTCATATTCCAATGTTCTTCACATATATTCTATGTATTTATAAATAGATATTCATATATAAATCAGCAGGAGGATACGGCACACACTTTATCTTCACAGCCACCCGGTCTGAATACCATTGAAAAAGGCTCGTGGTAGAGCCGAAACGTCTAGTTTCTCTTTGTCATATTAAATCGGATTGCTGATAAAATTCCTGTGTGCCGGCTGTTCTTGGATCTTGTTGCACAACAGAGACTGTCCGTTGGATCCGGTTCCTATTTACTGTATAAATATATATATATATATATATATATATATATATATATATATATATATATATATATATATATATATATATATATATATATATATATATATATATATATATATAGATATATATATATAGATAGATAGATAGATAGATAGATAGATAGATAGATAGATAGATAGATAGATAGATAGATAGATATATTTTACAAAAACAATATATATATATATATATATATATATATGTATTTATGAATACATAGAACATATTCTTCTATATAACAAAAGTTTGGAATGAGAAATATTTTAATTTAGGTTAGCTCACTTGAGAGAGTAAAGGTGTTATTTTTTGGGGATTTATGTTCCTTTAAGTGGCAATTAAGCAACATACTTACTCACACTTCAAGTTTATGAAGTCCGACTCACATCTGCCTCTAGTTCCGTGTAACTGCCTCTAATACTGCAGTTCGTCTTCGTTATGCGGAGAACCTGGTAGCTGTGATTAATGTTCAATCACTCCATGTTCAACAAATAGCCTGTGGGGTCAATTTCTGAGCAATGCATTTTAAATGTCTTTGAGAAGCTCAATTGGATACATAGGGGCATATTTATCAAGCTCCGTATGGAGCTTGATGCCCCGTGTTTCTGGCGAGCCTGCATGCTCGCCAGAAACAGCAGTTATGAAGCAGCAGTCACAAAGACCGCTGCTCCATAACCTGTCCACCTGCTCTGAGCAGGCGGACAGACGTCGCCGGAAATCAACCCGATAGAGTACGATCGGGTTGATTGACACCCCCTCTTGTGAGCTGCTGGTGCAATGCTGAATACGGCGAGCGTATTGCTTGCCGTATTCAGCGAGGTCTGTCGGACCTGATCCGCACTGTCGGATCAGGTCCGACAGACCTTGATAAATATGGGCCATAGTAATTGCACATATTTATAGCATCTTACAAATCATTTTTTATTTAAAGGGACATAATCATACTAAGCCATGGGGCCGATTTATTAAGGGCCGAAAGGCCCTGAATGCCCCTGTTTCTGACAAGCCTTCAGGATCGCCGGAAACAGGAGTTAAGAAGCAGCGGTCTTAAGACCGCTGCTCCTTAACTCGTACTCCTCCTCTGAGGAAATTCAGATTAAAAAGTTAATTTAATTTATTTATACAATGTTAAAAACAGTAGAGATATTACAGAGATTAAATACATTCATTATTGTACATTTACCTTTTTAGTACATTTAAGGAATATAATGTATGCCCCAATAATTACAAAAAATATCATGTAGATAAACTTAAAACTAAAAGCAATTAACACAAATTATTCACAAAAATATATTTACTAGAATTTAATATTATGGGGTAGATTTATCATAGTGCGAGCGGACATAATACAATGTAGAGTATCATGTCCGCTGCACATCGATAAATGCTGACAGCATACGCTGTCGCCATTTATCATTGCACCAGCTGTTCTGCCGTATTCGATCAGGTTGATTTCTGTCTGCGGCCTCAGAGCAGGCGGACAAATTATGAAGCAGCGGTCTTTAGATCGCTGCTTCATAACTTCTGTTTCCGGCGAGCCTAAAGGCTTGTGCGAAAACAGGGGCAAATCGGCCCTATTATGTTCAAAACTGTTATTTAAAACCTATATTTAAAACGTATATTTTTATTTTCAAACTCTTTTATGTGTCGTCCTCTTAAAGGAACTGAACAAAACAAAAGGAAGGATAATTGGATGCCTATGTTATGAATCTTTGAGGAAACTTCCTTTTTCAAAATCTATATTAAAGCAATACTCATGTGATGTCCTGTTTTGTGCAGGAACTTATGCAGTGTTTTTAAAGTAAGGGTTTGTTGCTCTTTAAATGAATAAAACAGGCAGTATGGTTTGAACTACCTGTTAAATCACTGGTGAGACTTTTACTGAAAGAAAACTTCGTAGATGCCAAGCAGTAGCAAGGAATAAATGAGTAGAAACAATTGTTGCAATATTGGTATGGAACTTAAAGCAAACAGTTCAGAGATCTGATAGAATAAATGTGTCTTTTAGTATACTTAGTATAACATCAGTAGTTGTATCCTTATTGTAACAATTCTCAGGAACGTCTTCACGCACTCACACACTCATACATAAAATATATACAACACAGTCAGACTTTAGTAATAACCGGTAGAATATTCAGCAGAGGATATTAGCAAGGTAATGCGGATGCTTTCCAGAGAGTGACAAGGTAAGTAATAGATCCTTTAAAAGTGGATTAAATATTACCTTAGATTTGAGAAGAACGGTTTACCTCTGTGACCGGTATACGGCGTTGGTGTGAGTGCGGCTTCCGGAACGCTGCAAGTAGATCCGGTGGCTCCTTGATCCGGATTGAAGTATAATGGATTCCGGTAGAATTGGAGAAATAATAAAATACTTTTGAAAGTTAAGTGATAAGCTAGAGATCCTCACTTTACAACTGATGTTCTGAGAGAAAGTATAACAATGAAGCAAGTTAGTAATATTCAAGAATAGAATCACAACATGAAGAATGCGATCAGAAAAGCTCCAAAGAGAAAACAATTTTCAGGCAAGGAATGATTGTTCAGGTGTGCCTGATATAGGGTGGAGGAAAGGTAGGCGGGATATACCTTAAAGGTATATCACAACTCAAGCCAAAATTAAACTTTCATGATTTGGATAGAGCATGCAGTTTTAAACAACTTTCAAATGATTCCTCTCAAATCCATATTTTAAATTGACAGGAGATGTTCATGTATTCGTTCTGTAACTGACCTTTCTGATTCGCCTACATACTGAACCCCACATGAACATTCAATACGATAAATAGTATTACGATCTGTACATCTGAGGGTATTTTTTATCTTAAATTGTTGGCCAGTAATATTAGAAGTAAAGATTTTTCTTTTTTCCGAATGGCGACATGCCTTACATGCTAGACAGTGATAAAATCCATTTAACTCTTAACCCCATAAATGTATTTCCTTAGCTTTTAAATTTCTCTTTTTCATATCAATTGGGACTAGCATAGTTTTCAAATTCTTCATATATACCAATTCTTCTTATAGTGGGTGTTAAGGTAAAATAGACCCTATTACATAATTTGTTTTTAATAAATGCCAGTGCTTCTTTAAAATGTTTTCAATTATTAACTTATAACTATTACAAAATTACAAATTGAGCGTGTAAATATCGATTCTGCAAAAGTGATATTTGTGCTCAACTTAGTAATAACAGGGCACGCAAATGTGCAGTGGTATTACAAATGAGGTGCCATGTGAACACGACCTCATGTTCGCATTGCACGGAAGCATTGCGCTCATTAGAGCGTGCTTCCATAGACTCCAATGAGAACCGTGTTCTTATGTGGAGAACTAGCATAGAGAAGAGGATGTCTTGCAGTGATGGGCAGCAAATATAAATAATGACTGGTTATTTATTGCATGCCTATAAACGGGTGAATTTACCCATTTATGGGCACTTGATAAATTAGTGCTATATTGTGTAATAAAAGGAGCAATCATATTATTATTATCTTTATTTCCTATATCGTTTTCTTTTTCTTTTTTTGGGATTAGCAGTGTATTTCTATCGACTGACAACATTTCTTGCTTCTCTTTTTTTAATAACTCTGGGTCATACCCTCTCTCTATAAAATTTTCTTTCTAGATTTTTACTTGCTCTAAGTAGTCATTATCCTCTTTGCAGTTCTTTCTTAACCTCAGGAATTTATTCCTAGGGATATTTTTCCGCCATCTATCTAAATGACAACTGGTTGCATGTATATAACTGGTCGCGTCTACTTGTTTAAAAAAGTCTTAGTCTTAATTTCTCCATCTAAAACACTAATCTCTAGATCTAAGAATTTAACCCGCTGTGTGCTAATTTCATATGTGAATTTAAGATTTTTCTCATTAGTATTCATTCTTGAGAAGAACCAGTCTAGTTCTTCTTGTGAGCCTTTCCAGATAATAGGAATATCATTTATATATCTTTTATACAAGACCAGATTCGCTCCCAGATCTATGGAATCCAGGAAGTGAATCTGGTTCCCATTGCTGTCCCACATAAATGTAAATGAAAATCATCATTGAAAGACGAGAAATTATGAGTTAGGATGAACTATACTATACTGAACTATACTATACAAAATGAAAATTCATTATTAATTTCTTAGATTAACATCTTGATCTAAAAAGAATTTCACTTCTTCAATTCCATCAATTGACATTTGGTGATATATGTGTATGGGATTTAAGTATTTTAATGAATTGATTTGTTGTTTTTATATATAAGTAAACTTGATTGTATATGCAACATTTTTTTTTCTACTAATTCAACTGATAATAAAAATCCCTCCTTGTAAGTTTATGAGGATCAGATAACTAGCCCTATAACTTTATTGACACTACTATATCTGAACACTGCCACACCTAACTAACCAATAATTAATTTAGAATTTAAAATGACAGTGATTAACACTTGCCCCTTCATTATTGAACTCACGAAGGGGAGTTCATTCGAAAGAAGACATTTCATAATTGTATTTCTTTTTGTTTTTTTGTTTGTTTTTCTTAAAAATAATAATAAATAATAATAAATTAGAGTATGTAATGTTTACTTTAAAATATCCCTGTAAAGAAAACTTCTGCATTATGCAAATTCCAAGGAAACCCAGGTGCTACATTTTAGTGTAGTTACAATAAAAATGTATTCTGTATTAATTTTATTCTAAAATATTTCTTAATATGTATCCACCGTTCAAAGTATTCAAAGTCATTAAGTTTGACAAGCCCGTATTATCAATCAATTTGGGATTCTACACACAGTTGACTATAAGAATTCTTGAGTTTAGACCACAGATAATCCCATTTGACAGATGCCACTAACATTTCCATGGATATATAAATAGACATCTCACCTTGCAGAACTTCATCCACTTTTAGTAAAATCAACATATCATTCATGGTAACATTAAAGTCACAAATAATAATTGTGCACACACAATATTCATGGCAATTCCTAACTTTCAGGGAATTTATATCCAAAACTCTTACCACATAATTGATCAATTTAAAGAGTTTTGCAAGAACTTGCATACAAGTGACAGCTCAAAATATATACATGACATGTCCATTTCTACTAAATGACGTAAGTAGGTATAAAATTGTAATGAGCTAGTTACCAAATAAACAATACAAAATGTTTTCACAAGTCAATATATATATATTTCTAAATATAGCCTGATCTTATTCTAATTATTCTTAATAATTTTATCATTATTGTTGTTTTGGTTAAAAAGTTTAAAGTAAGGTACCAATGTCTAAATACGGTACTTTTCTTACTCTGTAATAAACTCAAAGTGTAATTCACCACAAAATGTTTAATCATGTCTATTGAAAAACACTTTGCAGTGAACTTTCAGGATTTAGGGGAGGAACAAAATTTGAAAATCCTGTGAAGGACCCGTTAGCACTGAAAGCTTTAGAAAATTGGGCCCTTGGTCCCAGCGTACGTAATTTGTACTGTAAACATCAGGCCACAATGTGTAAATACGACAGAAGTTTGTCATTAATGGACACCAGGGGGTAGATTTATCATACCCTGGGCGGACATGATTCACTATAGCGAATCATGTCCGCCCTGCATTGCTAAATTCTGACAGCATACGCTGTCGGCATTTAACATTGCACAAGCAGTTCTGGTGAACTGCTTGTGCAATGCCGCCTCCTGCAGATTTAGGGTGTCAATCAACCCGATCATATTCGATCAGGTGGATTGATGTTGGCAGCCTCAGAGGTAGCGGACGAGTTAAGGAGCAGCGGTCTTAAGAATGCTGCTTCTTAACTCCTGTTTCCGGCGAGCCTAAATGCTCGCGCGGAAACAGGTGCATTATGAACCATTTGGGGCATGTTAAATCGGACCCTAGGTCTACAAGTTGTACAGAGGCATGCAGAAAAACAAAGAAAATAGTTTAGAACTGTAAAGATAGCAGTCTAAGAGAAATATTGGTAAAAAAAAACTTGCTCCAGATTAACAAAACTCCTGAAAGTTTATTGTAAAGTGTTTTTAAACATTTTGTGGTTAGGATTTCTCCCAAAAAACGTATTTTTTGCAGGGTTCATTACTTCCTGCCGCAGTCCCAGAAGAGTTTCGAATTTGTAAGTGCTCATTTTGCAAGAAAACAAGTAAGTTGTCGGTTATTTTTAACACAATCTGTTTTTTTTAGTTTACTTTGATTTAACATATTTTTTATATCCCTTTAAATCCCTTTAAATCCAAAGTGAGGAAGAGATTTTGTCTTCCCTTATAGATAAATAAAAAATCATTGCATTCTATAAAGGACATTTATTGAACATACGGGTAATGCAGGACTACTTTGATACAAATACTACACACATATACTATACATAACACACACATGTTTTACAATAAAAAAATATATGTTAATTCCAGAGTTTAAAGGGACCTTGTAATTACAATATATTTTTGTTGTGTTGTTATAGAATAACACATCACCAAGTCTTAACGACTTGAAAACAAATTAACATCCTTTTAACGGCAATTATTTATCAATAGCCAAACTCCACCCACCATTTGCCTAAGGGATAAACCTCCTATTACGCCATACATTCTCTAAACTAAAACTTATAAATAAAACACAACACCTTAACTCTGGCTAATATCTGTCAAATATTAGGCAACTCTTCATTAATACTGATAACTGAACTTGTAGCAGCATCTACTCATTAACTTAACCCCTACTGATTGACGATCAAGGCCCCTCCGATGTTTGCAGCATGGCACGTGGTTGCACACGCTCAATGGCATAGAGAGAGAGTCTTGTTATGTAGAACTCTTCGGCTTGCAGCTCTTAAAGGGAGAGGAACCCCTAAGCCGGCACTTAGTGGGCGCCACCTCTCCCTGTATTTTCGGGCCGTCACTCTGCTCTCTTCATGCCTGCTCCCAGGGCCTTGCCCGACTGCCACAAGAGGAAAAGACAAAATTACTCTTGCCCCAACCCTGTAATCAACCCGGCCGCATTTCAATATAAAATTAGAAAAACTATACAACTATATACAAAACCCATTTTTTTTAAACTTTGCATCATAACAGTTGGATGCCAACTATTGCACCGCAAATCGTGCCGCACACTGTTTTTTTTTTATAGCCCCCAATAACAGGGCTTATTGAATCTCAGCCAGGAATATATCCAACCTAACATCAGTCAGGTGTACCCTATCAGGGCGATAAAGGGCCTTGTTGTCAGCCGTAATCGTATCATACCTAATGACGAAGCCACCCAGTGCTGTGACCGATTTCCCTACCTCCCTGCTCACTTTTTTGCAAAACGTTACATGCTGCTCTTCGTACGTCCTAAGCCAAGCACACAACCACTTCAAGTCTGCACTCATTATCCTAATGAGATCTAAAGCTGGAATAGACCCCAAATCGTTACCCCCCAAATGCACTATGATCACGTGAGGTTTCCCCAACCTCCTGTGTGCGTCCTGGAGAAGGGCTGATAGCTCCTTCCAATTTAAACCCCTGCGACCCAGCCAGCGAATATTAGCCCTGGACGATGCAAATCCAAACTGCTGCCTGTCTGGGGAATGAAGCGCCCTGATGGCTGCCCAGTGGATAAAGGAGTGACCTATAATACACACACGAACCTAGAACAACATGATAGTAAGGAGAATCAAATATGGCACATACTGATGATACAGACACACCTCCCTTTCTAGCCTCCCTCCACACCAAGAAAGAGCTAGTGTCCTTCCCCATTCCCGACAAATTCCTCAGAACTACTCATCCAAGGGGAGAATATATGACCGATAGCGACCTGACTTCCAGCACCCTATACTCTTAATCTCTGCCTGCGACGACTCACTAGCAGCTGCGCTAGTTGCGGCCCCAATCGTGAAAAAAAAAAATGTGCGGCAATCTACGACGCGTCTAAACCCAAATCAGTGGCCACCTTCGACAATACCTTACGGAACTGAAACGCAGACAGTGAGCTGCCGTCCTCATGAATGAGAAATTGTTTAGCTCCCACCGGCCGCACCTTGCAAAATGCTTCCATATTCCTTACCGTACAGCATTACAGAAATTTGTGTCTGGCTAAAGGCAGCCATGCCCCCTTTTATTATTTGATCTGTTTTTGATCTCGGGATGAGCAAGAGCAGACCATCCACCGATGGTTTCACATGATCCATTTTAATGCCCTCGGATTCCCCCTTCTTAGTTGTAGACACCAACTCCCCTATTCTCAAAGCTCCCGCAAACGCTAATGAGAAAGCCGTCCGAAACAGGAGGGCCTCATATGCCGATGTGCATACTGAACCCAATTTTCCCACCAACTGCCACACTCTTGCGGCAGTGATGGGTTTCCTCTGGTTCTTTGAGTGGAGGTCCAGCCTCCACCATCCCTTCAAGACCTGTCACACCAAAAAGGAATTGGAGAAATCTGCCAACCCCAATGCTTTATCAAAGAATGATATGGCTGCTAACCTGCTTAGAGCTGACAGTCTAGACACCCCATCCCACTTCAAGCATGCCAACCACTCAAGCACATGTACTTGAGAAACCCGGTGGACCAAGAAACCCTTCTGCACACTGAATCGCTCCCTTCCAGTGTGACTCGTACGTTCTCCACGTCTTGGGAGCCAAAGATGCCCGGATTAGTGGGAGAATGGTTTTCCAACCCGCGGCAACTGCCAAAGAAAGGGTGGGCAGGTTAAACCTCTTTCTTCTGCTTTGGGAGCCACCCTCCTAAACGGATCCTATTGAAAGCACACAAGTGCATCAGCAATTACGTTTTGCACACCAGGCACATGCCTTGCAGTGAAACGTATATTGAGCTGCAAGCAGCGCAGAACCAGATGCCTAAGATAAGTCACTACCACTGGCGAAGCCGCGGATAAGCGGTTTATGGCAAACACTACACTCATATTATCAGACCAAACAATTACTGACTTGTTGGCCAGTCTGTCTCCCTTTAACTCTATGGCTACCACTTTTTGGGAATAGATCTAGCAAAGCCATATTCCTTGTGGTGCCCAAAGTTACCCATTCTGTAGGCCAAGGTGCGGCGCTCCAATCTCCATTGAGTTAAGCACCATTCCCCAAGCCCCCATCTGCATCGGTAAATAGATGCAAAGACTGGTTTGAGACAGGACCTGACTTCCAAAGGCCGATTCCATTAAAGTGTACTAGGAATTGTTCTCAGACCTTCAGGTCCTCCCTCATCTGTGATGTGACTTGACAATGCTTCCACTGACTCTTGAGATCTTTCAATAGCCCTTCCAGTCTGCGGATGAAAACCCTCCCCATGGGAATAGCCCTACCAGCAAAATTGAGGAGGCCCAATAGCGATTGCAGCTTCTTAATGGTCACAAAATCCGCCCTTGTGACTGAACTGATTGAACCACCTGTAGTAGGCGGTCAACTTTGTCTTTGGGAAGTCTGCAGACTAATGCTACCATGTCGATCTCTATGCCCAAAAACATAAGACACGTGCAAGGGCCCTGAGTTTTGTCGTCCGCAAGTGGGACGCCAAAATTCGACATCATGTCCTGCATCACCTTTATCACCCTTTCCCATTCTACTGAATCAGCGCATCCTACCAACAGAAAATCATCCAGGTAGTGGGCCACGGCCCCACCCCCAGATACCTTCTGTACCACCCAATGCAAAAACTAACTGAAGCATTCGAACAGGGCACATGATAGCGAGCACCACATTGGCAAACATCTATCCACATAATATTTCCCTGCAAACTTCATTACCATCAGCTGAAAGGAAGAAGGATGGAGGGGTAGCAGTCTGAAAGCAGACTCTATATCTAGTTTGGCCATTAGTGCTCCTTTTCCCTTAGCCCTCACTACCCCCAGTGCCTCATAAAAGGACTGGTAGTGTATCAACGCCCCTTTAGGAGAAGACAAGTGATGTATTAACTTACACGTGCCATGATCTTTTTTAGGTACCACTCCAAGAGGTGAGATGACCATGTCCCGAAATGGGTCAGCCACCCTACCCATAGCCAACTCTTTGGCCAATTTCTCCCTAACGTGAACTCAGATTTTGGTGCACCGTAGACCCCGCCACTGCCGATGTGACAGGAATCCTGAAACCCTCAACTAACCCTGACCTTAGAAGCCTAGCGGCTTCCCGGTTTTAGTAATGCGCCAACCATGGCGCTATGGCATCTGCTTTAAGCGGAGTTGGCGCCCTTTCCCCCAGGGCCCCCTTTTGAGTTCGGCTGAGCTGCCCCTGTATCCCTCTTCTTAGCACACTCGACTCCCGGCTGGGGTCCACTGCAAAACTTGCAGATGTGACGAAAGGAACAGTTAGTTCCCTGGTCACATTGCTTATCCTGAAACTTCCAGCATTCCCTGCCCCGCCTCCTCAAGCACGGCAATGAACGTGAAGAACCAGGCCTTGCAATGACTGGCAGAGAAGAAGACCACTCCTGCCCCAGCTTAGACCACAAGTGCAAGTCTTGTGTCCCAAAATGCAGTATAGGATTCCCCACCATCTTCTTGTGGAACATCATAGTCCCACCAGGCACCATCCTTAAACCTTGCGTCAATGTCTTCAATTGTATCCTGGTATTTAAAGAGGTTGTGCCCCTGGGATGGCCATTTGTCTACCAGTATCCTAAAGCCCCGCTGCCATTCCTCGTAAGTCTCTTGCCTATGTGCCTTTTTGGGCTCTTAGCCATCTTTCGCCCATTCTTTAGCCCTGCACGCCTCTGGGGACAATTTTTATATATTAACATACCTACCCTCCTGAATTTTCTTAATAACCTTAGCCTTAAGATGCCCATACAATGAATGTACTAGGCATGGGTAGGTATCCCCATTACCACTTTCCTAGCCACCGTGTGGCTTGGCATCTGTAAAGTAACCCATTCAGCCAGGGCCAGGTGATCACCTTTGTCTGCACCTGAGCTGCCACTAACTTCTTGATCATCCTGAACATTTGATGCTGCCCCTCACCTACCAGCCCTAACCATGCCTCACTATCAATGTCTGAGTCACTAGAGGAAGATCCTATGTCAACATGTGTAGTGTTAGTGATTGTGCACTCGCTAGTCGTCGCCGCCAGATGTAGATGTTTTAGGCTCCGCTGATGTTGGTGCTGTACTCTCAGGGCCTCCTCCTGCCAAAGTGGGCTGACTACTAGGCACTGCGTCCATTCTGGACTTGCTTCCTACAGCTCCCTGCAGAAATAAAGCAGTCTGGGGAGTTCTCAGGATGGAGGAAAGGGCCCCAGCAGGGCCACACACACCACCCCTCTTGCACACCCAGAGCCGCCACCACCGCTCTCCTAATCATCTCCTCCTGCATGCTCTCCATCTGCCCAACATACCCACTCACATCATGCTGCGTACTAGCAGCTGCAGAGGCATTAAACATAGTTTCATTCACACTACCTTGACAAATACTGGGCCCTCCGCAAGCATTATTGTTATTCCTCAGCATATCCCCACATCAACCAACATGAACCCTGGGCCTCGCTAAAGACACTCCCCCGTTCCTACAGTTTCCCCCTCTCTCAATCGGGCTTATGTCCGTCACCACTGCTGCCACTCCTGTGATAACCGGATCAGCGCCTGAGACCCTGTGAACTACCCAAGCTTTATAAGGCCTCAACTTGAAAGAAAGACCCTTGAAGTCTGGAAGCAGGAAAAGGCCGGATCCACTGCAACAGGACCCTATAAAGGTAAGAGGTACACCCGCCCACAAACTTGCAACAATGTAACATACACACACTTAGCACACTCCAGACGTCTAGTCAGTTATCCCTTAATTTTGTTACAGGTCAACTAGAGGGCCCTCCACTGCTATTAGCTGGTCTTGCTCATTAGAACTATCAGTTGTTGTTCTCCAGGACATGCACATAACAATGGACTGAGCCTACAAGTAACACAAGCACACAGACAAAAAATTGTTTCAGACATATTATTCATCACAAAACAAAGTTATTTTGTTTTGTCAAGGATTTATTAAGGGAGTCATTCAAAATTGGAATATATTTGTATGTTGTCTCATAAGGGAAACATTCATAACCCTGTCCCCTTAATCATGTGTACCCTTACTCATGTGATGACCATCAGCCAATAACAGACACATATGAGTATACACTATTAAAGGGACATGATACCCAAATGTTGAAGTACTTGAAAGTGATGCAGCACAGCTGTAAAAAGCTGACTATAAAGTATCACATGAACGAGTCAGAAAAACGTCTAACACCTGCGATCACGGAAAGTAAGGCTCCGTAACGCAGCCCTATTGGTGTCTATGGGGAAAAGAAAATACAGTTTAAACCTAACACACTAGCATAAACCCCACATCTAAACACCCTTAATCTGCTGCCCCCGACATCGCAGACGCCTGCCTACAGTTATTAACCCCTAATCTGCCGCTCCCGATATCGCCGCCACCTAAATAAAGATTTTAACCCCTAATCTGACGCTCCTGATATCGCCGTCACTATACTAAAGTTATTAACCCCTATTCCGCTGCACCCCAACATCGCCCACAATATAATACATCTATTAACATCTATTCCGCCGCTCACGACATCGCCACGACTAAATAAAGCTATTAACCCCTAAAACTCTGGCCTTCCACATCACTACCACTAAATAAACCTATTAACCCCTAAACCACCAGCCCCAAAACTGTTACATAAAACACATAACTAAAGTGTTACAAAGTACACTAAACACCCATAAACTACTTATAAACTCCTAAACCGAGGCCCTCCGGCATCACAAACACTATTGCCCTACAAAAGGTTTTTTCAAAGGGTATTAGAATAGGAATTATTTTTATTGTTTTAGATCATTTCGTTATTTTTTGCAATTTTAGTGTTTTTTATTTTTTGTAATGATAGTTTTTTTTGTTTTTTTAATGTTAGGTTTTAGTGTAAGGCAGCTTTGGTTTTATTTCACGTTAGTTTGTATTTATTTTATCTAGGTAGTTAATAACTATTTACTAACTAGTCTACCTAGTTAAAATAAATACAAACTTACCTGTGAAATAAAAATAAAACCTAAGCTAGCTACAATATAACTATAAGTTATATTGTAGCCAGCTTAGGTTTTATTTCACAGGTAAGTATGTATTTAGTTTTAAATAGGTATTATTTAGTTAATAATTGTAACTTTAATTTAGCTCTATTTTAATTATGTTAGTGAGGGGGTTAAGTTAGGGGGGTGTTAGGATTAGGGTTACGTTAGGGTTAGGTTTAGGGGTTAATATAGTTTAATTTAGGTTGTTGCGATGTGGGGGACTGGCGGTTTATGGCTTAATAGGTTTATTTAGTGGTAGTGATATGGGAGGCCAGAGGTTTAGGGGTTAATAACTTTATTTAGTGGCAGCAATGTCGGGGAGCGGAGGAATAGGGGTTAATAGTTCTGTTATAGTGTGGGCGATGTTGGGGTGTAGGGGAATACTTTAGTATAGTGCCGGCGATATCGGGAGCGGCAGATTAGGAGTTAATAGATTTGTTTAGGTGGCGGCGATATTTGGAGCGACAGATTAGGGGTTAATAATATGTAGGTGGTGACGATGTCGGGGGCAGCAGATAAGGGGTGTTTAGACTTAGGGTTTATGTTAGGGAGTTAGGTTTAAACGTTACTTTTTTCCCCATAGACATCAATGGGGCTGTGTTACGGAGCTTTTCATTCTGCGATCGCAGGTGCTAGGTTTTTTTATGTCCCGCTCTCCCCATTGATGTCTCTGGGGAAAGCGTGCACGAGCACGTCAAAACAGCGATTGTATTGTGTGCGGTATGGAGTTCAACGCAACAATATCACACGCACAAGCTGGCTGTTTCAAAACTTGTAATGGCTGCGCTATAGAGAGTTCAAAAACGCAACTTTTGTTGCGTTCGTTAAATTCCCTATAGCACGCATAACTTGGAATCTACCTTTTTTATTGTACAATAACAAATTTGAAGCTTACTTTTATTGTCTGAAACTGGAATCAATAACCTGGCAAGGACATTGCTAAATGGCTATTGAATAGCATAAATTATTATTATTATTATCAGTTATTTGTAGAGCGCCAACAGATTCCGCAATGCTATCAACCTAGGTATGCAAGGTAACATTTATAAAGAACAAATAGGTAGAGGGCCCTGCCAAGAGTGGCACTGTTGTAGTCAGCTCTTATAAGAGTGATCTGCAAACAGCTTGGCTCATAGGCTTACATACTAAGGGGGTTCAAGGGAATAGCAAAGGAGGAGAGAAACTGGGGTTAGGAAAGGTTAGTGTAGGTTGTATGCATCCCTGAAAGTAGAGTCTTTAGTGAGTGCTTGAAGCTTTCAAAACTAGGGGAGAATCTTGTGGAGTGAGGCAGAGAGTTCCACAAGATAGCAACCAGTCTGGAGAAGTCCTGTAGTTGGGAATGTGAGAAGGTAACAAGAGAGGAGGAGAGTAGGAGGTCACATGCAGAGTGAAGGGGACGGGATGGAGAGTATTTGGAGACAAGGTCTGAGATATACAGTGGGGCAAAAATGTATTTAGTCAGCCACCACCAATTGTGCAAGTTCTCTCACTTAAGAAGATGGGAGAGGCCTGTAATTTTCATCATAGGTATACCTCAACTATGAGAGACAAAATGTGGAAACAAATCCAGACAATCACATTGTCTGATTTGGAAAGAATTTATTTGCAAATTATGGTGGATAATAAGTATTTGGTCAATATCAAAAGTTCATCTCAATACTTTGTTATATATCCTTTGTTGGCAATGACAGAGGTCAAACGTTTTCTGTAAGTCTTCACAAGGTTGTCACACACTGTTGCTGGTATGTTGGCCCATTCTTGCATGCAGATCTCCTCTAGAGCAGTGATGTTTGGGGGCTGTCGCTGGGCAACACAGGCTTTCAATTCCCTCCAAAGGTTTTCTATGGGGTTGAGATCTGGAGACTGGCTAGGCCACTCCAGGACCTTGAAATGCTTCTTACGAAGCCACTCCTTTGTTGCCAGGGCGGTGTATTTTGGGATCATTGTCATGCTGAAAGACCCAGCCACATTTCATCTTCAATGCCCTTTCTGATGGAAGGAGGTTTGCACTCAAAATCTAATGATACATGGCCCCATTCATTCTTTCATGTACATGGATCAGTTGTCCTGTTCCCTTTGCAGAGAAACAGCCCCAAAGCATGATGTTGCTACCCCCATGCTTCACAGTAGGTATGGTGTTCTTTGGTTGCAACTCAGCATTCTCTCTCCTCCAAACACGACAAGTTGTGTTTCTACCAAACAGTTCTACTTTGGTTTCATCTGACCATATGACATTCTCCCAATCCATTTCTGGATCATCCAAACGCTCTCTAGCATACTTCAGACGGGCCCGGACATGTACTGGCCTAAGCAGGGGGACACGCCTGGCACTGCAGGATCTGAGTCCCTGGTGGCGTAGTGTGTTACTGATGGTAGCCTTTGTTACGTTGGTCCCAGCTCTCTGCAGGTCATTCACTAGGTCCCCCCGTGTGGTTCTGGAATGTTTGCTCACCGTTCTTTGATCCCATGGGGTGATATCTTGCGTGGAGCCCCAGATCAAGGGAGATTATCAGTGGTCTTGTATGTCTTCCATTTTCTAATTATTGCTCCCACAGTTGATTTCTTCACACCAAGCTGCTTGCCTATTGCAGATTCAGTCTTCCCAGCCTGGTGCAGGTCTACAATTTTGTTTCTGGTGTCCTTCGACAGCTCTTTGGTTTTCACCATAGTGGAGTTTGGAGTGTGACTGTTTGAGGTTGTGGACAGGTGTCTTTTATACTGATAACAAGTTCAAACAGGTGCCATTAATACAGGTAATGAGTGGAGGACAGAGGAACATCTTAAAGAAGAAGATACAGGTCTGTGAGAGACAGAAATCTTGCTTGTTTGTAGGTGACCAAATACTTATTTTCCACCATAATATGCAAATAAATTCTTTTTTTGAAATCAGACAATGTGATTGTTTGGATTTTTTTCCACATTTTGACTCTCATAGTTTAGGTATACCTATGATGAAAATTACAGGCCTCTCTCATCTTCTTAAGTGGGAGGACTTGCACAATTGGTGGCTGACTAAATACTTTTTTGCCCCACTGTAGGGGGGAATAGTGCAGATGTGTGCCTTGTATGTCAGAGTGAGAATTTTGTGTTTAATCCTGGAGGCAAGAGGAAGCCAGTGAAGGGATTGGCAGAGAGGTGCAGCAGATGAAGAGTGACGTGTAAGGAAGATGAGCCTGGCAGAAGCATTCATTATGGATTGTAAAGGAGATAGGTGGCAGCTATGGAGACCATAGAGGATGGAATTGCAGTAGTCAAGACAGGAGAGGATGAGAGTGGATTCAAATTTTATTTGTGTCTTGTGTGAGGAAATGTCTAATTTTAGAAATTTGTTTGAGGTGGAAGCAGCAGGATTTGGCCAAGGATTGAATGTGAGGAGTAAAACAAAGATCTAAGTCAAGTGTGACCCCAAGATATTGGGCATGCCAGGTAGGGGTAATGATGGAATTATCAACAGTTATAGAAAATTGGGGGTGGAGGTTTTGAAACAAGGGGGGGAAATAAGGAGCTCAGTTTTGGAGAGATCTAGGTTAAGATAGTGAGAGGACATCCAGGATGAGATATGAGAAAGACAGTTAGTGACACGAGTTAGCAAGGAAGGTGAAAGGTCTGGTGCAGAGAGGTAGATTTGGGTGTCATCGGCATACAAATTATATTAAAACTTGCGGGACTATATTAAGGAGCCTAATGATGATGTCTAGATTGACAAGAGAAGGGGACCGAGGACAGAGCTTTATGGGTACCCTAACAGAAAGTGGTAATGGGTCAGAGGATGACCCAGAGAAGGTTACACTAAAGGTACAGTTAGACAGGTAGGAAGAGAACCACAAGAGGGCTGTGTTGCAAATTACGAAGGATTGAAGGGTTTGGAGCAAAAAAGGGTGGTCAACAGTATCAAAGACTGCAGACAGATCAAGGAGGATGAGCAGAGAGAAGTAGTCTTTCAATTTTGCTGTAAGTAGGTCATTTGGTGACCTTAATGATTGTTGACCAGGTTGTGATGAACACAAGGACCCTGCCCCAGCAGAGCCCTGTAAAAGGTACATGGAGGCAAAGCCCCTAAACTGCAATACAACTCGTAGATATAAACAGAGCAAACAGTCTCACTGACACCTGCTCCTGCTAGGATCGAACCATTCACAACATGAGTGACATGGCCATAAAGAGAAGTTTTAAAAAAAAACCTCTAAGGAATTCCAGATGTCTAGCATACTCTGGATGAAAAAGCTGGAGCCCCACCTGGGTTCAAGCCCCCATTCTGCTACAAAAGCAGTAGTGCTAACACTGACACTTTGCTTGATCGTTGTCCCCATCAGATACAAACATTTGAGCAGGGAATGATTGTAGGGGATCCTAAAAAGTACGTTCATAGAGAGGGTCACTGTCAATGAGCCAAAGTGGGTCTCCTCCCACCATCAAACACGAGACACCCCCGATTAGCCAGAGGAACTCTCCTTCTCCAAAAGAAGATAACCAAAAGAAGATCCCCCCACTGAGAAGGTCCCAACTGGTATGAATCCAGAAGACCAAATCCGCCAAGCAGAATGCCTGCAGAGGAACAAAAGGAATAAGTGGAAGGAAACTCCCAACCCTCTCACCTCCCTAGGACATTCTCTCCCGATGGACAAGGAAGCAACAAAGTAAAAAAAAACCCGGAAGAGCTTAAGAGAAAAATGTTTTTCAGAACAGGTAGATCTGAGCGGAACACTGGGATTGATTTCCCCAACTGGATTCCATGAAAGTCTGTAAAGAAAAATACACCAACTCCATGCTGAAGACTTGGCCTCGGCGGGGTATATCACTCTCCACCCCCATGCCAGAAGGGGAACTGGAGGGCAAAATCCGATGGGTAAATCTCGCAAGATCTCAGGAAAATTTCCTGTCCAAAAGACAAAACAGCATTCAAGATCCACCTTGGTGTCTACACCAGCAACTCCGGTCTAAATCCAACTCTGAGGATTCAAAAGACATAAGAAAAACCCAAAAGGTCTAATAGCAGGCGACGGTTAAAAATCCCATAAAGGCTGAGACCCAGGAACTACTGTAAAATCTGTAAGCAGGATACTGCCACCTTAACCCCCAGATCCCAAGAAGAAAACCTAGGATCAGAATGAGGATTACTGTAAGATACGGTTCCTAAGAAACGGATATGTTCAAAAAGGATGAACCAGGTAGACATCCTTCTTCCTAACAAAAGGAAGGGAGAACCTTACATTCTCCAACAAAAAGAGGAACTAATAAGTTCTGATAAAAAAATCCTATAACCCAATTAGGACGGGAAGACAATCCCCCTATTATGGCATGCACCAACAATGGATAAAAATATTCCCACAGTGCGATAGATACCGGGACAATGACTCTAGAGATCACATGAAAAACTTCCTTTCTCTGAGAAGACAAT
The DNA here is from genome assembly GCF_027579735.1 of Bombina bombina. NCBI lineage: Eukaryota > Metazoa > Chordata > Amphibia > Anura > Bombinatoridae > Bombina > Bombina bombina. Next base: position 1,066,925,155 of record NC_069499.1, read on the forward strand.
TGCCCAGAAGAAGCCTAGTTCCAGTCTCTAGGACCCCTAGATCCATATGATCCAGTATCAAGCACCCATCCCAGGTATACCTAAACTTCTCTTGTATAGAAAGAAGGAGCAAACCAAACTAGCATCCACAACAGGTCCTGCCTGTCATCTAGGATACAACATATCTGCCGAAACAATCAAAGGCAAGAATTAAAAACTTCCTAAGTTCCAGCAAGGCTAGAACAACTGAATAATCAAAATAAAGAAATAAAGCTCAGAGGCTTAAAATTTTTCTTGAAATCATCATGGGAATTATCTCCCAGAACAGAAATCTATAAGCTTCCACTGGAAGTCTCCAACAATCGCGACCATCAAAGTCGATAGTACAAAAACTACCATGTGATGAAATGTCTTTCTAAGAAGAGTTTCTTAAAAAACCCAGAGCTCCAAAAAAAACAAAAAACTATCCAGACTAGAATAGCAAGTAAAAGAAAACAGGCAAACGCCCTGAAAAAAGGAGTGTGCAAACAAAAACAGGTTCTGGCTGTCACAATCCCCCCTAGAACTTGTAACTGCGATTCTAAATAACATAAAACAAAAAGTAAAACAAGACAACAAGGAATAGGATCCCATCCTCCCCTCGTCTAGTTAAGATCAGATTTAGAGGACTGAGATTCAACTGACGGATCAGTACTGGGAACCTCTAACATTGCCAAAACCTCTTTCAGCAGTAAATGCAGGCGTACCCTTCTAAATCTAAATGCTAAGCCCTCCTCAGTCGGAGGACCCAAGTCAGCAGACTCTGACCCTGGATCTTCTCCCTCTGAAGCCTCATAGGAAAAGGCATCCCCAGAGGACTGATCAGACACAATCTTTATTTTACATGAATGTCCTTGGGCAGGATAGAGCCTATTCCTGCTACGCTTACGCGTAGCAGGAATAGGTAACATCGCTAAGGCCGTAGAGATGGCCATGCGGAACTACGTAGTAGCCTCTGGTGGAAACAAACCCCTTACAGGTGAAGGAGGATCGGAGCTTGGGAAAACTGCATATGTAGGATCAGAATCTAGGGAACACTCCTCACTGGACAAAGAATCCTCAGAGATGGATGGCTCAGTGGTCTCTAACATCTCAAGATTGGTTGATGGGAACACCCTATAGCGGCATACGGAACATAATTGAGAGGGCTGTATTACTCGGACCTCCTCACAATATACACAGGTTTCAAATTCTATATCAGAGGG